>NC_072731.1:80554782-80724089 GCF_026930045.1 Uloborus diversus | reverse complement strand
ACATGATTGGTAGCGATTTTATAGTCGGAAGATAAGGAGAAAAAGCTCAATGATTTAAAATTTTTACCTGTTGTCAGTTCATATTTATTAACAAATGTGTAATCTGACCCGTGAAAATTCATCTTAATATGAGGTCGGCTCTCTGAGACATGTTTTATTTTTTTAATTTTTAATTAATATTAGTTTTTGCTATTGGTTTGGGGTTTCTGTTATTCTTCATTTTTGTTTTTCTCGGCATCCTTCAAAAAAAAAAAAAAAAAGTGAGAATAAATTCTCTATTTACTATTTGCAAAGGTGTTCCCGGCTTTGTATTTCGTCGGTCGGAGTAAGTTCGGTGGAATGGGTCAACTCTGCATTTATGCTGAAATAAAATGCGAAAAATTATTTCTAGCCTGTTCAGTAGCAGCTTTACACTCTTGCTCCTGTATCATACACCTACCGAGTAAGTTAGAAATAATTTTTTACATTCCATCTAAGCATTAATGCAGCGCTGGCCCATTCCTTCCAACTCTCCCTCAATTTTAACAGAGATTTCTTTAAAGAGTAAATCATAGTCTTGATTATATTTTTGCTGCAGTTGACATTTTTTGAAGAAACTGCCATTATTCTGACGAGAATACCTTCCATAACAAATTTTACATTTGGATAGTTGAATTGGGTAAAAAAAAGAGAGATCTGTATCCGTATCCGCGGATCTTGACACTAATGCTCCGTATCCGTATCCGTATCCGCGGATCTACTTTTTTAACGATCCGGCACACCACTAGTTACTACATCCATGATTTTAAGTAAAACATTTAGCAGTTAATGTAAACTAGTAATAAATTAATGTTTTACATTTATTACTAATTAACATAATGGATTTTTATCTGGATAATGTGTCATATTTGTTTATAATAGTAAAGCTAATGTAATGTGCCAGAAGATTTAATAAACATTAAAAAGCAACAAATTTTAAATTTAAGGTCTGAGCGTTTTTTCAAACATTAAAATTAAATTAGATGTGATAATATTAATAAGTAAGAACTTTAATATTGTGATATGGTACAATTATATTGATTCTTTCATTCATTGCATAAAAAAAGTTTCTTTAGGAACTTTCAAAGTTTAAAATTCGTTTACTATTTGGTTGTCGAATAGTGAAGTACTCTGAAAAACAAAATATTCGGTTTGTCTGCCGATAAGCAGTATACCAAATACCAACCAAGTATTGCGTGCATTTCTAAAAGAATAAAGAAATAGTAAATCATCAAAATTCAAAGAACTGGATGGGTAGGTTTTCAAGAAATTGTTTAGAATTGTATGCTATTTAACATTTAATTACATGGTATTCCTTTTTAAAAAGATATCTAAATTTTGTTAGTTTTATCCTCATTCTGGCAACTTTATCAAAATTAGTTTTTTGTTTGTTATATTTCTTTATTATCTTTGTTGATTTCTAGCTGCTTTTTTTTTCATTGTGCTGTATTCTAATTTTATAGTCTGGATATAGGCTGCAATGTTTTGATAATTCTGTTCATTCTTATCTATGGAAAGTCATTGTGTTTTATTAATAAAAATAGTATTTTAAAACCAGTTGATCATTCATTTGAAAATTAATTACAGACATTAATTATGCAATTAGTTTATTCTTTGGAAATTTAAAACTTAAAATATAACTGTGATGTGCATTATTTTTTTTATTTCTTCGGTAAGTAAAAAATACTTTCATTATCAATTTGAGCGAGAAAAGTAAAACATGCGAAATATTCGCCCAAGTAATACGAGTCTTTTTCCCCTTGCTCACCACCCAACATGGCCACCGCTCTCTCACAGTTACTTCAAACGCGACAATGGAAGTAGATGCAGCATGTTCCCTCCTGTACTCCTACCTCCATGGGGGGTTGTCCACAAATGATATCAGGCTCTGAGGGGGTTTGTGAAATAGTAACAATTTGTAAAATGGGGGAGAAAAGGAGTGACATCACTCAGTTTCAAATAAGAGGTTAATAAAAAATAAGGTCACAGGTGACAGAGGGGGCAGGGGGTATGGCGAAGTGTGACGCTTTATAACAAAAGGGGGGGGGCAAAAAAGTTGAAAAAAAAAGAGTGTGACATAATTTATGGACAGTCCCTAAGTACATTTACCGCATTTCATGTGATTTAATATTTAGGTATGTAGCCTGTCAGCCTTTGGATTGATTTCAGCATGAGAAAAATGCTACTACTCTCAGCCATGTTGTAAGATGTCACTCCAGCAAGGAAAGTGACACAACTCCAAAAAAAAAAAAAAAGACACAGCAGTGGAGAATATCAAGATTTTACCCAATAGTAGTTTTAAGCTATTTAGTCTCAAATATTACAATACGCTCAAAAAGTTTATAGCATGATGTTTGCTGGTTAGTTTTGTTCCAAAGCAATAATAAGTACTTCAAGTTCGAATTTTAATTTTTCTAATTATACAGTTTTAACAATATGTAACTATATCATTTTTGTGTCGCCATGCATTAGTTAGACAAGTTAACTTTGTAAGTTTTGTGGCAAGAAGATCATTAAATTTTTATTTTAAATCATTAGCTAGTACGTTTTTTCCGAATTTTAAGTTGTGTCACTTTCCTTGCCAGGGTGCTATACGTTGACTCTAAGTCTTCAGATTAAGAACTTGATTTATTGGGGGGGAAAGCATATTTATAACAAAATTACTACACATCAGAAGAAAGAATATACATACCATATAAAACTAGAACCCGAATAGGAATTTTTAATAGTTTGATGACAGCATTTACACGTTGTGTACCAATAGTTATTTTGTATGCATATTTTACACAGTGACCTCTATATGATGGAGGTGCATTGTTAGGAATAGTTTCACGATAAATATCTGAAACAAAAAAAAAATTAATAAATAACAGCTCAAATACATGAAAACATCAGTGTGTTTTACCTCATAACATAAACAAGTTTACAAAAAGATGGGGGTAAAGGCACTAAAATATTAGTAAACCTAACCCCCAGGGTTCATACTCAGTTTGGATAAAAAAATTCCATGACTTTTCTCAAGACTTTTTTTAGGACTTCATAAAATTTTTCATGACCTTGTTACACAAAGAGAATAGTACTATTTAATGTAAAACTTGACAATTTTTTTCTGAAAATGGGCTTTAGAAAAACTTACGTGAGTGCCACTGCCTCATTGAAGCACTTACTTGTAACTGAAATAATATCAGTATACAGTGCAGAAACGAATAAATTATTCTTATTTGTCTTTATCATATAAATTCAAGCAAAATAAAAATATAGTGAATGCAATACACTGATGTTTAAATGTCTAATAAATCTTTAATACATAGAGCCGGATAGTAATGAATGGGACAAAAATTGAATGAGTCATTACTAAGTTTCCAATAGTAAATTTACTTCATAAAAACATTGCCCTTCGGTGTCAATAGTGCATTTAATCACCCATCTAATTTGACAGTATATGCGTTCATTAAAGTAAAGCCACGTTTTTCGGTAAATTCATTTTTCTAAACCAGATATTTCAGCTGGCCACATGGGGATCAGTTTTGCGAACTGTATGTTTGGCACCACTGTTTTAGAGTATTAGAAATCCCCTATTTCTGTGTTCCATTGCCTGACTAAAGTCTTAATTTTCTAAAGCCTTTAACATATTAAGATAAACTCTGGTAAATTTAATAATGATTTTTTTACAAGTAGTTGAAACGAACTCGGATGCAATTGAATTACACTTTTTGAAGGGGTGTGGCAAAATCAAGAATGTGCAAGTCCACCACTACAGAATACAAAATACAAAAAGTGCTGAAAATAATGGTGAGTTCAAAATTAGTGACGCCCCAGTAGTAAAATTACATTACAAAAAAAAAAGGCGAATGGCTGTTACAGATGCAGATGAAATTGGATTCCGAAACTTGGATTTTTTTTTTTTTTGAGATCATTTAATTTATATGCAATATTACTAAATCACTCAATATTTTTAGAGCTCTTTTAGCTTTTGTTACTCTCTTACTGCCAAGACATTTTTCCATGACTTAAAATACATTTCCACGACTTTTAATGAAAATATTAATTTTCCATGACTTTTCCAGGTCTGATTTTTCTTTTTTTTTTTTTTTTTCCCCCATGACTTTCCAGGATTTCCATGACTCGTACGAACCCTGTAACACTTTTAACAATTGTATTGAGAACTTTTACTTCAGTTTTCTGACAAATCTTTTAATTGTTTGAAACCAATGCTATTCTTCTCTATTTCACCGTTCATCTCTTGTATGATATTTAGTGTGAATCAAATACAGTATACTCTCGATATCACGAAGTCGAAGGGATGGTTAAAAAAAATTGAGTTTTCGAGATAACAAGGTCATAATCATAATAAAGTAATACTCTAAAAGTTAGTGATGATAGTTAAAAATAAGTGGAAACATGAAATGAAAGTTGAAAAAAAAGTCTTAATACAATAACAAAAATTTTAATTTTTAAAATGAGCCAAAAATAATAGAGAAAAAGAAGAAAAAAGAATGCTCTAGTGAGGTAGAAAAATGTAGTGATTTACCACAACTAAACTTATCAAAGATTTGGATTACCAAATAAAAAAAAAGTTGCAGAACGGTTTCAAACGAGTTTTGATTGCTCCTGCATGAAAAAAGTTGGACAAAGGATTGCACCATTCCCTGTGTCTATAAAGGAGTTACCCGTTCATCTTCCCTTTTTACAAAGTTGGAAATAGAGTCAAAAGGTCCAAGGAAATGGCATGAGAGGGGGGCAAAAAGTTTTAGGTAGGTTTTTTGGGCTTCTCAGGAACATTTCCTGACACCCTGGGGCTCTTGAATGAAAGTGACAGCAGATAAGTTTCTCTGAATCATTCCTAACCCCTGAGAAAAATAATGAAGGGTGTGAGAAATTTTTGAAAACATTCCTCGAGTTGCTTCAAGACAAAAAACAGATTTTTTCCTAAAAAATTATATTCAACTTCGAAAAATATTTGACACAACAAGGTTTTGACTAAAATTTCTTCAACATAAGAATGAAAAATAACAGATAAATATGCAAAATCAAGGGGAAAAATAATTTTTCGCCACATCAAGGTTTTCGAGATATCGGGAGTATACTGTATATGAAAAGATGGTCAGAAATATATACAAAACTATAACTTTTAAAAGCTTGGAATAATTTAGTATGTTATAGAGCATAAAAATGTAAAATTAGCAAAAATAACATTTCAAGTTTTTTAAAAAAAATTTCAACACTGTAATCCTTGATTGCAAAAACTTTGATTAATTAGAAAAAAAAATTGAACTTTTATTACTGCTTATGTTTCTTATGTTTTTTTTAAAAAATAAACAAGTAAAATGTGCTGCATGTATTTATCTCGTGCATGTAGTTTTTATCATAAGCACAGTGAAAGGTGTAATGGGATGATGTATTTAATGAAATGAAAAGTACTGTGTGATCACCTTTAGCAAGGAGTTGGTAGGCACCCAGTTAGGATGATTCCATCTCAATAAAGGGAAAAAAGAAAAAAATTGAATGAGTTCTGTTCATCTCAAGGCGACTCTGCTTAATTTGGAGGTTAATAAACATCTGTAAGAGCAAACTGACATCCATGTGAACTAACAGAAGCATCCATTCTGGCCTGTAGGCCCGATGTTCGCCTTTTAATCTCATTGGTTGTCAAACAGTAGGTTGGCCCACTATTTGAAAAGCCTAAGGAACATTTGTTGGATTTAAGCACTACAGCATTATAAGTTAAGCATTATACACAAAATTTCAATATTTCATTATTATACTGAGTTGAAATGTTGCTTATCAAGTAAATTACCGCATTTTATGTGGAGGGCTACTTAGAATACTGAATTTGCATGTTTTACCTTGAAAACAGTAAGAGAATCCCAAGTTAAGAATCAAGTTAATATGAATGTTAAACATCTTGTCGAGATAATACAGTGAAGTACATCTCATGTTGTGGAACATTTAGAATATTGAACTTACAAGTTTTACTTTGGCCTGGAGATAACTTCAAATCACAGAACAATATTTTGGGCTTAGTTGACAGAACTACATGACCACTTTCTCCTGAAACAGAAAAAAGAAAAAAAAATCATCACAAGAATCAAGGGAAACCCAATCTTATTACAATATTTATAATAGCCGTAAAGCAGAATACTTGACGATGTTCTGCAAAGTAAAATCATTTTACCAAAATTGTCCAGCAAGTACTTCAAACATTGTATACACAAGCAACCAACGTAACCTTTTCCACAAATCGGGAGCCGTAAATCAAAATTGTTTCATATAGAGTTTTTTTTCCCTTCAGTTTTTAAAACTTTACTGCTGCTATGAATTTCTGTGGAACCTAAACCGATTGAGATTCTCCAAAAATATTTTACATGATTTCTAAAATGCATAGAAAGAGCAAAGATACAAAATTTTCTAAAAATCCGAACCCAGGTGTCAAACTGCGTTCTTTTGTATAAAACACACCGCCAGCTCAGTCATTCCAGCCGAGGACTGCACTTTCGTGCTTATTAGCACTCATCAGCCTGGCATAGGAAGTGACTGAGCTGGAGATGGAAAACTTCTTAAGGAAGCCAAAAGTGCCAAACAAACTGGTAGCTAATATAGGATTAGCACAGACCAGACAAGTGACCAGAAGTCATGGTTTGGTTCAACTCGAAGATTGAAGGCAAGGCACAGTATTTTCAGTAAGTTACCGCCCTATAGCTAGGTCTAAGGCAGAAATACATGAAAATACACCAACAGCTCATTCATTCCAGCCGAGGACTGCAGTTTCGTGCTTATTAGCACTCATGAGCCCGGCATAGGAAGTAACTGAGCTGGAGATGGAAAACTTCTTAAGGAAGCCAAGAGTGTCAAACAAACTGCTAGCTAATGCAGAATTAGCAGGGCCTGATTAACGCACCTGGGCACCTCAAATTTTGGGGCACCAAAATGGCCTAGCCTAAATTCATTTACTTACTTCTTTAAAAAAAAAAGAAAGAAAAATTAATTTGAATTTTGACATCTTGAATTCAAATTATGTTTTTCGCAATCACGAGTGTGTGTATGTAGGCGTGAGTGTTTGTGTGTCGGGAGTATGTGTGTTTGTGTGTAGAAGGTATGTGTATGTGTGTGTAGGCACGTGTTTGTGTCTGTGTGCAGGTATGAGTGTGTGGGTAGTTGTGTGTATGAATGTGTGTGTGGGGGGGGGGAGTATGTGTATGTGTGTGTAGGCAAATGTGTTTGTGTCTGTGTGTAGGCATGAATGTGTGGGTAGTTGTGTGTATGTGTGGGTGTATGTATGTATGCGTGTGTGTATGTGTATGTGTTTGTGTGTGTGTACGTGTGTGTAGTTGTGTATGTATGCGCGTGTGTGTAGGACATGGATGCAACCTGGAGACGGTTTTCGCTAGAGGTGCAGTATTGTGAGGAGCCGGTCGACGGTGATGGTGCGGAGGGTGGCGGTGGGAAAATAAAATCAACGGACGCCAAAAACAGTCAAATAAAAGCAATAAGCAATCATGATTGCTCAAAAAAAAAAATAATAATAATTTGAATTTTGACATCTTGAATTAAAATTATGTTTCTCGCAATCACGAGTGGGTGTATGTAGACGTGTGTGCTTGTGTGTGGGGGGTATGTGTGTTTGTGTGTAGGCATGTGTGTTTGTGTCTGTGTGCTGGCATAAGTGTGTGGGTAGTTGTGTGTATGAATGTGTGTGTGTGTGGGGGGGGGGTATGTGTGTATGTATATGTGTTTGTGTGTGTGTGCAGATGAATGTGTGGGTAGCTGTACGTGTATGTTTTTGTGTGTGTATGTGTAGGTGTCTGTATGTATGCATGAATGTGTGAGTAGTTGTGTGTATGTATGTTTTTGTGTGTATATGTGTAGGTGTCTGTATGTATGCGTATGTGTAGATGTATGTGTTTGTGTGTATGTGTGTATTTATGTATGTGTAGTTGTGTATGTATGCGCGTGTGTGTAGGACATGGATGCAACCTGGAGACGGTTTTCGCTATAGGAGCAACATCGTGAGGACCCGGTCGACGGTGAGAAAATAAAATGATAGGACATCAGAAAACAGTCAAGTGAGAACAATAAGCAATCGTGATTGCTCAAAAAGCTTATTTTACTTTTTCTGAACATTAAGTGAGAAGGTGCTCAAAAATTTTTAAAAAATTAGCTCAAAAACTCATAAAGTTAAAAAAAATTTCGCGTAAAGAAGCCGTTGTTCCTTAGCTCTGGAATTTCAAAAAAATTACTCAGATGACATAGATGAACGTTTTCCAGAAGAATTAACACATTTTCAAATTTTTGCAAACGTAACCCTTGTCCTGGAGAATGCTTTAAAAGGATAAGATCACTAAACATTACACATACATTTCCGAATGTGTATTCACACCTGCAGCTTCTTCTTACCTTGCTTATCAGCAGCTGCTCCAGTGAACATTCCTTTTCAATTTTGAAAAGAATCAAAAATCATTTGAGAAGCTGCATTTCTCAGGATAATTTACAGGTGTTTTCCTTATTGACCATTGAAAATTCTGTGACATCAAACATAGATTTCGATTATTTGATCGACACATTTGCCTCTGTTAAAGCCCGAAAGAAACCTTTTTAAAGCTTGCTGCCAGAATTAGTAAGATGTTTTTTTTTTTTTTGCAATTTTAAATTGTTTGTCAACTTTTTTTCGCCTTAAGTGGCAATTTTAACTGTGATTAGTTTGGTGACTATCATGTGTTTGGTATTCAAATCCCAGGTTTCCTTTTTAGCCTACTTTCCCAGTAAAAGTCAGAGAAAGAAGAAAAAAGCATGAAAAAAGGCTTAATGCATCTTAAAAATATCCCGAAAAACAAAAAAAAAAAAAGATCAAAAATAAATAAAATAGTTAGATAAATATTGAAAAATTAAAAATTGAAAAGTAGGGTATTGAGATGGGGGAAAATGTCTGTCGGTCTGTCTGTCTGTCTGCCCCCCCCTAATAACTTTTGAATGAATAGTCCGATTCGAACAAACTCTTTTTTGTTCGAAAGATCTCGGCGAGGACATCTCATTCCCATAATTTATTTTTTAATTTGAACAATTTTTCGTTCAATTTTGACAGTTTAAAAAAACTTAACATTAGAGCCTAAGGGGAAATTCAAGCAAAAATAAATCTTGAACTTAGAGGCGAAGTGGCTTCCAAACAAACTTTGTAGGGAAAACCTTTTGATGAAAAACATGTACCGAAAATATCTTTTTGATTTGAACAAGTTTTCGTTCAATTTTGAACAGTTCAAATCTCTTAACATTAGCGCCTACGGGGGCACTGAAAGTCAATATAGATTCCGAACTTAAAGACGGATTTACTTCAAACAAACTTTGTGGAAATGGCTCTTGACGACCTACTCTCGACTCCGACTCCGATAATTTTGGTGCTCCTGACTCTGACTCCTGTGCCCGAAAATTACTCGGACTCCAACTTCCCGACTTTGAATCTGACTTCGTAGCTTTGGCAAAAATTTATGCACGGAGGAAAAATGACTGACTCCGACTCTTGGAAATTCGACTCTGACTCCAACTCCTGTATCAAATAATAAGTCCTACTCCATCTCTGCAAATATTGGTAGACTAGCGGACTTTTGGGGGAAATGACCGATTCCAACTCCGAGTCTTTGAGTCGAATCTAACTCTTTTGTCCCAAAATCAGATGGACTCCGTCTATGACTCCACAGCCATGGTTTTTACTGTGAAATAATTGTTTTAAATATGTTTTGATTTTATCTTCAAGCTGAAGTTTTAATTTATGTACTCAGTTTTTGGCGGAGAAATTCGGAGTCCTTTATGTTTCTACATAAAGATATGCGCAGACGATTTTTTTTTTCGACAATGAAAATTATTTCTTTAAATTGACATTTTATTGTTTTTATTTATTTTTGAAAGTACATTAATTCATTTTTCAAAATTTTTTTGGGAACAGGGGAAAAACAAACGATTTTTTTATATGATTATTTTAATGAGCTTTTTATTTGAATTCCTTTATTTCCTTTTTGAAAGCGGTTGAAGATTGTTTTTTTTTTTGATGGAAAAAATGTAATTAGCTGCTTTGTTTAAAAGGTGCTGCTATTTTATTTGTTCTTTTATTTATTTTTTACGTATCTAATCTTTAGATGAGCGAGGCATACTGTATTTCTCGAAATCAGCTGAAAATATTAAAAAAATATGCTTGAAATAATTTACGATTTTAGCTAATTTTGAGAATACTGGTCAGAGACTAGAAAGTCGATATTGGTATACAGGAAAGTAGGCTCGTTTAGTTCTAGACAGAACTTCTTGTTTAAATGTAGTAATGTTCCTTTAAAATGAAGTTTCTAGTATGAAACATTGACTAAAAAATTGTGCGGATTTTCTTATTGGGGGGGGGGAGGGGCACCAAATTCTACTCAGGACCTGGGCACCAGTTTGGCTTGATCGGGCCCTGAGAATTAGAACAGACCAAACGAGTGACCAGAAGTAACAGTCCTGTTCAACTCAAAGATTGAAGGCAAGGCAAGGTATTTTCAGAAAGTTACTGCCCTATAGCCAGGGATAAGGCAGAAATACATGAAATACACCGACAGCTTAGTCATTCCAGTCAAGGACTACAGTCTCATGTTTACTTGCACTCATCAGCCAGGCATAGGAAGTGACTGAGCTGGAGATGGAAAACCTCTTAAGGAAGCCAAGAGTGCTAAACAAACTGGTTGCTAATATAGAATTAGCACATACCAGACGAGTGACCACAAGTAATGGTTTGGTTCAACCCAAAGATTGAAGGCAAGGCCTTTTCAGTAAGTTACCACCCTATTATTTACCGCCTAATAGGGCATTAAACTGCAGTCCTCGGCTGGAATGACGGAGCTGGCAGTGTATTTCATGTATTTCTGCCTTAGCCCTGACTATAGGGCAGTAACTTAGTGAAAAAAAAAACACGTTATTTTGGTTAATTTTACATGGCATAAAGGAGAAATTAAAATAATGTTAATAAATAAATAAATTACTAAAAAATAGAAAATAAAATGAGTCGAGTTAAGGAAGCAAATAATAAAACACTTCAAAATTTTCTAAATAACTGAATTATTTTTAGGATGCAAAAGGATTGAAATCTCAAACAAGACACGTGATTTTCGGCGATAGACGCTCGCATGTATCCAAAACATACATTTATGGAAGAAATTGCAGTGGACGAAGGTCGATTGAGGAAAATAAGGAAAGAGGGAACCAAAAACGCTAGAAAAATCAAAATCTTTTCAGATTTGAAATATGAAATTTTTGCAGAAGCTGCAGATTTTCTACAAATATCTTCCGACTCAAGATAGAACTTTGCACAAGTTCTGAAGATTTCTTTAAGTTTGAAGTAAATCTAAAGTTCCCGCAAGTGACATATCGAATTCAACATTTTTTGTGAGTTCCGCCGAACTATAGTAACTTCCTTGAACTTTAGATTTTCTTCTAATATAAGGAAATAAAAGATGTGCAAATTTTATCTTGAGTTGGAAGATTATTTATGAAAATCTGAACCTAGGTGTCAAACCATGATTTATTGGTTGATTTTACATGGCATGAGGGAGCAATTAAAATATTGTTAATAAATAAATTCCTAAAATAATAAATAAAATGAGTCGAGTTTGGGTTGCATATGATAAAACACTTCAAAACATTCTAAATAATTAAAACATTTTTTGGATGCAAAGAGATTGAAATCTCAAACAAGACACACAATTTCTGGTGACGGACGGGTTTCAATGTTGGCATGTTTCCAAAACATACTTGCGTGGCTGAAATTGCAGTGGATGAAGATCGATTAGGAAAGTCCTACAAAGGACTTATTGAATCCAACATCGCGAACTTTCGCCAAATTATCGTAATTTGCTTCTAATTTTAAGAAATCTACAGAATTTCTGCAAAATTCTATCTTGAGCTGGAAGATATTTGTAGAAAATTTGCAGTTTCGGCAGTTTTCTGCAGCGCAGTTTCTGTAGATTTTCGACACCGCGGTTTCTGCGGATTTTCTGCTCCGCGGTTTCTGCGGATTTTCTGCACCGCGGTTTCTGCAGATTTTCTGCATCGCGGTTTCTGTAGATTTTCTGCACCGTGGTTTCTGTAGATTTTCTGCACCGCGCTTTCTGTAGATTTTCTGCACCGCGGTTTCTGTACATTTTCTTCACTGCGGTTTCTGTACATTTTCTGCACCGCGCTTTCTGTAGATTTTCTGCAGAAATTTCACAGAAATCTGTAGAATTTCTGCAAAAAATTTGTCTGAGTTTTCTCTCACATTTGAGCAGAATCGTTCTGCAGCTCAGGCACCTGTTCTGCGACATACATTGCAAATTTAGTAGTATTCTGCTTTGGGGTTTAATAGCATGAAATAATCTCAAATTTCTTGAACAGGAACACCTGCAAGTCTCATGGCGGAAAAAAAATTGCTTTAAATACACAGATGGTCATAACTTCTGAAAGACACAATGTAAATGCTTGACAGTTACAATTAAAAGGTTATTATGAAGGCTACTGTGTCATGAGTCTTGCCAATTAATAACACAGTAAAGTCCCAATTATTATCTGTGGATTTGAGTGGTATGGTAATTGTGGATAAGCAAATTTGCAGATAACCCATAAATTAAGTAAAACAATGCTAATGTATGAAATATCTTTAGAAGATCAATAACACTGAAATAAGTTTAAATTATAACTAAAATGATAACAGTGTATATGATCCAAGACTTCCCTAATTTTCCATCGAGACAGAAAAGACCCTGAAGGCCTGACGTTTCTAGTGTCACCCCAGTTATCGCCGTCTACTCCACGGCATTTTCGAATGCTACAATAGACGGACTAATGTCCTGTTCTCCTGTTACTAGTTATCACGACACAATAAATACACTTCTTTGGTCGATAAATAAGGCATCTGTGCTATTTTGATTTTTACCCATCAGCCTAGAAAAAGCAGAAATGGTGCTGAATATGTATTCAGAAGTTTATTTCAAAATCAAAAATTTTATATCTACCAATGTGACTTTGTATTGTAATATTTTAATTTGTCTTTCATTTCGGCGCCCCATGTATTTTTCCCACTTTGCTGTGGTTTTTATTGACGATACAATTTTATAAATGAGTCGACGGCCCAACGCTATGTTTATTAATCTACTTGTATTTTAAAACTGAAGTTTGCTATTGGTTTCTATATACTGTACTGAATAATTATTTTGGGAAAAAAAATTAAATGTTTGAAACGTACATCTTGCTAGCTCATAGTTAAGTTATCTTGATGTGTAATACAGATTTCCAAATATTTCTAAATAATATTTCAAGATTACATTTTCTTTCTAACCTTTACAAAATAAACACTAAATGAAATTCAGTCTTGTTTTAGCGAAAAATTCCTGCTTTGCATTTCAAACCTGTTAAAATGGAAAAAATATGACCGAAAATATGGGAATTCAAAATTAGCTCTAAAAGTAAAAAGCTGATTAGAACTGAAATTGCCGACTGAAATAGTTATAGGCACCCCAACGGGAAGTCCCTGTGACCTTCTGAAATGTCCTCATTTGGCAAATTTTGCCTGACAATTCGGTAAAGTTAGAGACATATTGCAATTTTTTAATTCCTGAGTGCCCCTTCTCATGGGTGCATACTGCATCCTTATCTTATCATTCGGCAAATTAAATACAAATACAAAAGTGACGACCAGCAGCAGGCTGTGGGCCCAGCTAGACTGGTTCCTAGTCAATTTACAATCCCCAGTGAAGATCAATGGCCCTCTTAAAACTATCTACTCCCTTGCTCATTACCACCTCTTCCGATAAGCTTAAAACAATGACCCCTTGTCCTGTTTTCAGTGCTAAACTTCAGTCCCGTAACATCTTTCATTTTCTTCCGGTAAGCTGTTCCAAGGTTCCACTATCCTGCTAAAATCAGGCGCCGATTCACGGGAGGGGAACTTGGGGAACGTTCCCCCTCCAAAATCCCAAGTGTACCAAAAATTTTTCAGAATAGAGTACAGGAACATTCCTCCGTTTTTTAAAACTTGAACTTGAAGAAAGGCATTAGGAAAAGCGAGGAGAGAACTGAAAGCGGATCCAAAGAGGGATCGGGAAGTTCTCCCCACTCCCTCAAAAACAGTACCAAAATTTGTTCAGAAAGCAGAATACAGGAAAAAATTTCCGTTTTTTCGAACGTGAACTAAGGAACCAGGAAAAGCTATTGGACAACAGCAAAGCGGATCCACAGAGGGGAACAGGAGGAGTGCTCCCCCCTCCCTCTGAAATCTCAAAGATACCTAAAAAATTTCACAACAGAGTGCAGGAAAATTCTTCTGTTTTATAGAACTTGAACTTGAAGAAAAGCTCCAGGAAAAGCGATTAGAAAATAACAGAAGCCGGTCCACGGAGGGACACTGGAGGAATGTTCCCCTCCCCCCAAAATCTCATATGTACCTAAAAATTTTCACAACAGAGTGCAGCAAAATTCTTCTGTTTTTTAGAACTTGAAGAAAGGCACAACGAAAAGTGAAGAGAGAATTGCAAAAGCGGATTCCAGGAGGGGATCTGGGGAATGTTCCCCTTTTTCCTCAAAACAAATCCCAAATGATCCTAAGACTGTTCAGAAAACAGAGTACAGGAATTTTTTTCTGTTTTTTAGAACTTGACGAAAGGTTCCAAGAAAAGCGATTAGACAACAGCGGAAGTGGAGGGGAATCCACGGAGGGGAACTGGGGAAATGTTCCCCTCCCCCCAAAAAATCCCACATGTTCCTAAAAAAATTTAAAACAGAGTGCAGGAAAATTTTTCATCTATTTTTCAGTACTAATCTTTTAAAATACGTCTTTTTGAACACAAACCTGTTTAAACTGTCTTTTGTATTTATTTGGTGTAGAGTATTACTATATGTAAAGCTTCCACAATTTCGTGGCACAACCAGAGGGGGAGGGGGGGGGTACCGTCCCAGAAGCCAGATTAGAATGTCTTTAAAAACATTTATTATAATTAAAGAGAAGAATAGAACGTACCTGGGGAAAACGAAGTTATTTTAATAAGAGGGGGAAAATGTCGCGAAAATAATCTAAATTTCTAGTGAAAAGAACCTTGAAAATTTCCTCCTCTTCTTTTCTCCTCCTATTTCTTTTATCCTCCTTACTGTTTTTCTTTTCTTTTTCCTATTCGGTTTAAAAATAAGAAAATCTTCATAATGCTACGCTTTGGAAATATCCTTTCCCCCGCCAAAACCTTTCAAGAGCTCCTCAAATCTCATTTTCAGGCCTTCATCTTCAAAAAATTTCCAGGGGAGGACTGCCTAACATCTCGCATTCTAAAAATATCGAGAATCGTTTAATGATGCTTTTTTGGAGCTTCAAATTTGAAAAATAGTCAAACCCCTTATGTTACCGAATATGGTCTGCAGTCACGTTTTTTAGATGACAATTACGAAAATTTCCGGACAAGAGCCCGAATGCTCTCGTAGGAAATCTAAAAATGAAAAAAAATTACAATTTCGAAAATCTAAGGGGAGAGCGTTTAAATTCTTCGTCACTAATATCGCTTGAAAACTTCGTTTTCTAAGACTTCAGTTTCGAAATATTTTTTGGGAAGAGCCCCAGAACTACATTGCTCGTAACATCACCAAAGTTTGTCTGTAACTGCGTTTTTGGAACTTCAATTTTGAAATAATGGGCGGAGGGGTGATCAATTTAGATCTATTCTGCAAAAAAAAAAAAAAAATGTCGGGGTAAGACTCAAAAAATCCCATTTCTTACCAAACTGTAAAACTGCTTTTTAAAACTTCAATTTCTAAAATTTTCCACCGAAGATTCCCCCCCTCCCCCACGAACCTTTCCTCCCAGTATAACCTCATCAGAGACCGTCTAAAACTCTTTTTAGGACTACAACTTCAAAAAAATTCCGGGGGAGAACCCCTGGACCCCCCCCCCTCCTTACCAGTTGGTGAACATTTTAAGATTAAAATATAAAAACAACAACACAAATACAGCAATGAGCAAAAAGGTTTTTAAAATTATTTTTTGAGAACTGTACTTGCAGAATCTGTAATGCACAATTTTTTTTTATAAGAAGCGTTAAGATGCAGAGAATAAGTTGTATAGCTCAATTTTCATGGTTATTTTTTAATAAGTAATATTACATACCCCCATAATCATATATTGCTGAAAAAGTTCCCCTCCCAAATCCATAGTCTGGATCCGCCATTGGCTAAAATAATAATTTTTCCTAACATCCAAGTTAGCCTGAGATTTAAATAGCTTAAAACAATGACCCCTTGTCCTGTTTTCAGTGGTAAACTTCAGCCCAGTAACATCTTTCATTTTAATAAATTTAAACAACTGAATCATGTCCCCTCGGTCTCTTCTTTGCTCAAGACTGTATATTTTAAGCCTTCTAAGCCTGGAATCATAGTCTAAGTGAGAAAGTCCATTTATTAGCCTTGTAGCCCGCCTTTGAACCCTTTCCACTACATTAATGTCTTACTTAAGATAAGGAGACCAAAACTGAAAAGCATACTCCGAATGAGGTCTTACCAAACTTCTATATAAGGGCAGAAGAACTTCTTTAGATTTGTTTGAAATAGATCTATTGATAAACCCAAGCATCTTATTGGCCTTGTTATTAGCAATGCTGCACTCTGTTAGCTAAACTTTAAATCCTGACTTATTAAGACCCCCAGATCAGTAACTTTGTCTGCCTGACTAATGACTGAACCTTGCAAATAATAACTTGTACACTTATTTCCATGCCCTAAATGCAGCACTTGACATTTCCCAACATTAACAGCCATACCCCATTTATCAGCCCACTCCGTAATATGATCTCGATCCTCTTGCAGCTGATTTGCTTGTTCTTCATTTTCTACAGTCCCCATAACTTTGACATCATCAGCAAAACAATTCATGTTCCCAGAAATATTTTTGTGAATATTGTTCATAAAAACAATGAACAAAACAGGCCCTAACAGTGATCCTTGAGGAACCTCGCTTAAAACCTCACTCCAATTAGAATAATTTCCCCTTACAACTACCCTTTGTTTCCTTCCGGTCAGCCAGTTTTTTTACCCAAATGAAAGTTTTCCCTTTTATTCCTATATGAGCTAATTTGCTAAGTACAGCAACATGCGGTACCTTATCGAAAGCTTTCTGAAAATCAATGTAAACAACATCTACAGACTTCTTATTGTCCAAAGCCATGGTAACTTTGTCATAGAAATGTAATAAATTAGTTGCACAAGATTTACCTTTCCTGGGTGGTCATTCCAAACTATTCTCGTTTCGAGTTCGAGATTTCCCGTCACGTGATCGATGTTGTCGAAAAAATCTCGCAACGTTGAATTCTGAACAGCTCGCAGCTGTCTCTCGAAGAGGCGCCGATTTTTTGGATTAGTTTGGTCGGCCAGGAGGTACACGTGACTTCTTCCAACCAATGTCCTTTCAGCGCAGCTAGTTTTGTTTTGTTTAATCCTTGCACGGAAAAGCGCGAACTTTGACGACTGGCACGCTAATGGCTACTCTTCAAAGAATACGTTTTACGTTACAAAGAATCACACCGAAATAATTTTAGATTTTCTTGAAGCAAACCCAGATGTTCTTAAAAATTAATTCTCCGAGAATTTTACAAAATAGTACACAAAGGAAAAATGGCCGAGTGCTCCAGTGCAAAAAGCTTAGTCGAAGGGCAAAAAGTAAGTCATATTTTTTGCATATTTCAATATTACAGTGTCTAAAACAAAAATCGAAGAGGTGAAAACAGCCAGTACATAAATATGATAAAAATTAACCATAAATTTTGTTGATTTACCCTATAACACGATCTATTTTTGTAAGAACGTCTTATATGAAATATATTTTTCCCAAAAAACTATAATCGAAATAATAATAATAATAACTTAAAAAAAATAATGATGCAAAAAAAAAAAAAATTTTAACCCTCATAATTGCAGACGAAAAAATACAAATAGTTCGTAATCGTGGACTGAATATTATGTTGTTGCCGTGTCTAATGAAGTGCAGAGTGTGAAAGGTTTAGAGGCATTCAAAAGTCTTGATGAAAAAATCTGCTAATTCAAATTGAATAAAAAAAAACACTAAAATGCAGGGAGGGGGTGTTAGGGCATGGCGCTGACTGCGCCATTGAAATTTTTAAAGGGGGTTGAGGGGTATTTTTTATTTGGGGGCTCTTGCTTTTGGAGGGGGGAGCTTCTGGATATTTGGGGGGAGGAGCATCCCTACAAAATGTAAAAGGTTTGTTGTGCTAATTGAGCATTTGGGGATGGGAGCATACATAACAGAATATATAATCTTCCATATTAGGATTAGTAATGTAAAAACCAACCCTCCCCCCGCTCCCAGTTGCAATTATAACAACAATCTCAGTTTCAAAGACATGTTCCAGATTTTTTTTCTCTTCTCCTTTAAAATTATAATTTAATAAGCATATACTAAATAAAAAGTATTACTTCTTCAATATTCCTGTTTTCAAATTCCAGTTTTTCTAGGTATTGTTTTCCAAAGATATCCTCAAAACAGTACTTTTCTAGTTTTCCTTTTTCAAAACAAGCAACTTGTACCTATGATTACACAATTCCATCTTTATTTTCAAGACTAGCAAAAATACCCGGCGTTGCCTGGGTCAGTAATAATTATTAGAAAAAATCGTTACTTGCTTTTGTTTTCTGTTTTAAGTGAAAGAATTTAAAACACATCTTTTTGACGTGATTAAAAATCGAGTTTCTTCCTTACCCATAAAACTAAAATAGCAATAATTATAAAGAACAAAGTAGTATTGATTTAGAAACGAAAGCACTATATTTAAGCATATACAAATTTAAAAAACATGAAATTAATCTTAAACAGTTTCATCCGAAATGTTACAAAAATAAGTAATAAAATTTGGTGATTGTTTGAAATTGTGCAAAAAGGAAAATTAATGGAAGTTTTTGTGCTGTTTATGGATTTGCCTAATTTAGTTGCTGGATTATTTAACACAGTAAAAAAAGTCTTTTGAAAATTCTTTGATTGGCGATATTTTGTTTACATGGTGAAAGCTGAGAAACATTATGACGTAGTCTTCAGCTTCAAAAACAGCAACGTTGAAAAAACTGCCAAATGCATCAGCTACGGAAATCTTTCTGCAAAAATTTTGGCGATCTGCTGGTTGTTTGGATAATGAGTAAGTGTTCAATCAGCATAAATAATAATAAAAACCATTAATTACATTAAAGTTCCGTTTAAATGGAAAATCATCAGCCAAATCATGCATTAATTATCAATCTTCTGCAAAAATCTTACTTCAAGATTTGACTTGAGAAAAGCCTTTAACAATCACGAAAAGCAAAGAAAATCAACAATACAACAATTGTCGCTATCGACAGGGAGTTGAGATGATACACTAAATACTGTATTGAGTTGTGGAAAGCCTTCGAACATGGATCTAAAAAGCTCATAACTCGTTTTTTATTCTACTTAGAAATTTCGAACAGGTGCCATCTTCAGCAGAAAAATCAGAGCTTTCGATGGACATATAATGTAAATATGTGCAAGTATTTTTTCATCCCAATATTAGAGAATTTATACAAAAATTGTGTTTTATTGCCCCCCTAAGGGGGTTTTGCCACCCATAACGGGACGAAAACTACCCTATGTGTTATTCTGATGCATAAGCTATATTATTGTAAAGTTTCATCAAAATCCGTTCAGTAGTTTTTGCGTGAAAGAGTAACAAACATCCATACATCCATACAGACAAACTTTCGCATATATTAAAAAAGATTAGATTAAAAAGTCAAAACAGTAATCTTGGTTACAAGAGCAGTTTAAAATAAATAAATACTCTGTTTCTGTAAATGTATATTGAAGAATATTTGTAAAAGGAATAAATTTTTCAATCATTATTTCTCTTCAGCTAATAAAGAACTTTAAAGTTCAACCCAAAGGAAAGATCCTAAATTGAAGAAGAAAAGAAAAAAGGAGCATTTTGAAGCATTCTCTGTTCCTTGAAATGCATCATATTATATAGCAGCCAAATTACAAATGCTCACAGTATAATTGAATTCAGTATTTGTATAATATTGCTAATTTTGATGTCGGCGAAATGGAAAATCAAACTTTAGAAACAATTCCCCAGAAATTACCAGTATTTGTAGTTTTGTAATTAGTAAATCAATATCCAATTTCAATAAAGAAAAATAAATTTTCTTACAAATTGAATTCAATTGAAATTGAATATTGACAGTAGGTAATAAATAAAGAATTTAGGAAAAAAAAGGGGTGGAGGATTTTATATCAAAAGAAGACAAAAAAAAAAAAAATTACCTACGTCAGTGGCGTACCCAGCATGGGTGACACCCGGGGCGATAATTTGTGATGTCACCCCCCCCCCTAAAATGCAAAAAAAGGGATTGTATATTCTGTGTAAGTTTGAAATTCATACAACTTTCAGAAACTAGTACTTTTGTGAAAAAACTAAATTTTAAGTGGGATAATGTACAAAAGAAAAATAAAATTTATAAACGCTTTTTACATAAAATTTCCCCTAGACGCATTTGTGCAGGCCGTCGAGCGGTCAAAAAAATAAGAGGGAGTAGGAAATTCCAAGCTCCTTAATTATTTCAAATGCATTTTATCTTGAAAATTTGGAGTGTCCCCGATTCCCCCCCCCCCACTCTTACCTTAGTTCCTAAATGATGGGTTTGGTTACTGGAATCAATGGAAATTATCAACCTTAGCCTAATGCATTTTCATTCATAAACATTTTTTACATTGAAAAAGGAGCTCTTAATACATGTCTTCCGAAACACGTGTCTGCAATTTAATTCAGATGTTTGTGCATTATAATGTTGTTATTAGTTGAATTAAGCATTTTAAGCTTTGAAAACTTGTTGTAAAGCGAAAAATTTTGCACATATACCTGTTTTATGTTTGCAGTTATAACCCCCACCCCCCCCCCTGCACCATTTTTGGGGTTGGCCATATCCTAATTCGTTTTCCTCGTGCCAATACCTATCATAAAAACCAACTGCCGTAATTTTATCACAAAAATTCCATGGACAACCACTTTTTCACCCCCCCCCCTTCACTATGTTCAAGGTTCCTAACATTCTAATTTGTTTTCTGCTTGCCAATACATTTCAGAAAAACTAACTCCTGTTTTTGTGTCACAAAAGTTTAACGGAAAACCACTTGCCCCCAGCGCGGTTTTAACCCCCTTCCCTCCCCTTCACAATGTTCAAGGTTTGTAACATTCTAATTTGTTTTCTGCTTGCCAATACCTTTCAAAGAAACTAACTCCCATTTTTGTGTCACAAAAATTTAACGGAAAACCACTTGCTCCCCCCCCCAGCGCAGTTTTAATCCCCCTCCCTCTCCTTCACTATGTTCAAGGTTCGTAACATTGTAATTTGTTTTCTGCTTGCCAATACCTTTCAGAAAAACTAACTCCCATTTTTGTGTCACAAAAATTTAACGGAAAACCACTTGCCCCCCCCCCCCAGTGCAGTTTTATTCCCCCCTTGCCCCCCTGCACCATCTCCAAGTTTGGCAACATCCAAATTCGTTTTCCTCGAGCCAATACCTTTCAGAAAGACAAACTCCCAAATTGTATCACAAAAATCGCTCAATCTCACCTACTTTAGGGCAGTCGAGATTTCGCTCCGCAAATAAGCGCCCGAAAAGTCACTTTTCCCCTTCTTTTGGCGATTGGAATTGCTACTTGCGAGAATTTCCTTTCGAGACCGCTTTTTCCCTATAGCGCCATCTAGTGAGGCGATCAGAACTAATCTCGCAAGGTGAATTTCGAGCTTGGAATAAGCACCCTGAAACCATACTGAAAACTAATCAATAGATTATTAGTCTCTAGAAAATTTACTATCTTAATTTTTATCAATGTTTCAAAAATTTTGCAAACCACCGACGTTAGACTCACAGGTCTATAATTTCCCGCATTCCCTTTAGACCCTTTCTTGAAGAGCGGTGTAATGTTAGCCAGGTTGCAGTCCTCTGGCACTGTCCCCGAGTTATAAGAAGCATTGAAAATATTTACGATTACATCTGTTAATTCCTCCGCACATCCAACTAAAATTTTTGGATAAATATTATCTGGTCTCGAAACCTTAGTCTCTTTATTTTTTTTCAAATGAAGTAAAACGTCATCCCTGGAAAATACAAAGTCCTCAAGCTGTACTATAGCTTGTGTCTTGTTGGTGTCAACTGTTGAGATACAGTTATCGTTAAAAACAAGCGAAAAAAAGTTATTAAGAACATTAGCAATATCACTATCTTTCTGAATTAAAATTCCGTGCTCATCAACCAGTGGCCCAATATGACTATTTCGAACTTTCCCCGAATTAGCGTATGCAAAAACCTTCTTGGGATTCCTGTTTATGTTATCTGCCAGTCTTTGCTTCAACTCTCTTTTCTGAATCCGTACCAAATACTTAAATTTATGCCTTGCCTTACAATATTGGAGTCTATCTGCACAGAGACCAGTTTCTCTAAACCTATGAAAAGCAGCTTGCTTGCAATTTAGAGCGTTTTTAGTTTCTCTGGAGAACCACATTGACCAAATTTTAGTGTTGACACCCTTTCTCCTAAAGGAAACATGATCCCCAACCTTTTCGCTAGCTTTCCCTTAAACTTTGCCCACTGAAGATTCACATAGCTATTGTCCAATCCAGAAGAAAAAACTGCTTTCAAACTCTGCCTAAGTGCCACAAAATCAGTATTTCTGAAATTGGGCACAAACCTAAAATTCTCTACTTTCTGCATATCAAATTTAACCCCAAACCTAATACTGTTGTGGTGACTATCTCCAATGTGTTCCCCTACACATAACCTCAGAACAGAACCTTCCATATCACAGAAAACTAGATCCAAAATCACATCCTGTTGAGTACCCTGAGTTACAATTTGATCTAAAAAACAGTCACCAATTACTTTCAAAAATCCCTCTTCTCTGTTATTACTATGGTAAAAATTATTCCAATCAATTCCTGGAAAATTAAAATCTCCCATTATAATGACTGACCCCTTGCTTAAAATGTCACTAATAATACTAAACATCTGTTCATCTTGACCCTGGCTTAAGTTGGGTGGCCTATAAATGTTCCGTAAACGTAGTTTTTTGCCCTTGTTGCTCATCAACTCCAGCCAAATCATATCAATCTCATTAGGTTTATCATTAATTACCAATTCATTGCAAGTTAAAGTGTCTCTGACATAAAATAAAACCCCACCACCTCTTGTACCTACTCTATCTTATCTAAACAAACTATACCCAGCAATGGATAATAAATCATCATCACTTTCGGTAGTCCATGTCTCGGTAACTCCAATAATATCCAACAAGAGTATATAATATCCAATAATATCCGAAAAAGATTTCTCCCAAATTGAGAATCTCCCAAAAATTTCAGTTCGGGGCGCCCTCGGGATACAGTGTCAGAAAAATCAAATTTTGTTGAAGTAACTGCTGGAAAATTGAGAATACAGTGCAATTAGCTGTTGGCTAATTGATTATATCTATTACAAAGACATGCCTATGCAAACAATTTGTGTTTTTGACTTTTCCTTCTCCATTAAAAGGCGAAAATGTGAACATGTCAAGCTGCATATTATTTTACTTAAAGATTTTAAATCCAGAAACAATTGAAAAAGATTAAAAAATGCCGACTCTAACTGAAATTTCTCAGTGGGCGCTTATTGTGTCGGGAAAATAAGCAGTTGTAAATTAAGCAATCCGCATATAGTAAGCAGTTGAAAAAAATGATCCCGTCTGCCACACTTTTTAATCCACAAATACTTCTTCATTGTCCATCAGGATTGTTGAACTCATTGAGGAAAGAGGAAGTGTGCGATTCTTTCGAGTCAGTTTGAAATTTGTGAATGGCAAGTGTTACATTTTTTGCTATGAAAGTGCATGTTTGAAATTCTGTAATTTTTGATTGGCTGAATAAAATCTAACAAAAAATCATATCAAATTGAAGGAAATTTAAAGTTCTATAACTTTGTCATTGATAATTTTCATGAATACTGATCCTGAGAAGCACTAAGAGCAAATGTTTGACAAAAAGAGAGAATTTTTCCGAAAATCATCGATTTTTCATAACATATACCCGGGAAATTATTTGAAATTTGACAAATATGTGTGGAAACATTTTTGTAGGAAGTTTGTTTAACTTGAATTTTTATTTTAAATGTATTTCTTTCACCGTTTCTGACATTTTCTTGAAAAACCCAAAATTTGCTTCTCCCTCCCTCCCACCTTTAGCTCATCCCTTAGGGGTGGGGACTTTTAGTATGTTTACTTATTTACTACCCCTAACAATATTCTAAAGTCAAAAATTATTGCATATTTCATGCACGCTACACCTCTCTTTTCAGTACTCATTGACTGGACTATGCCTTTAAATCGTTTAAAATACATTACCTCTGCAAGGAATGAATGATGTTTCTTGAGATGCAGTTGCCAGTTCTTCTTGAGATGCTGAGCTGGGAAACTTGACCAAAGCATCATCAACAGTGCACTGGCAATGAATTTGAGCACTGGCCCAAGCAAGTACCTCTTCCAGATCACTACCAATAAATAAGGAAACAGTATCAGCTTCAAAATTAAAACTTAGCAAGTAAATTATATAAAATGAAGATATTCCTTCAACAAATAAGCTACAATTTTGAATCCTTGAACAAGATGTGCATTGTATCGAACTCTGATTTCGGGATCCTGAAATCCAGAAAGCCTAAAACCTTTTTTTTTAAAGACCTTTAAAAAACAAATCTGCCTCAAATTACTTTCAGATTCAAATGAATAACTTACTAAACTTTAAAGGACAGTATCACAACACAAAAATATCATTTAACTAGACATTTTTGCAAATTTTAACTTAAAACATAAAGCAAATAAAGTGTGCCAATAACTCAAACTGAAAAATATGGTAAATAATGAAGCATTTTTTTCTTTTAAGATACCAAGAAAAAAATATTTACCTGTTGGACTGACTTTGTTTTTGAGAATATGTAAAAGGATTACGAAATGTCACAAGGCATTCTACAACTTCTCCAGCCAAGAAAACAGAACCATACGGCAACCGCGCATGGACTTCTATCATCTAAATTTGGAAAAAGGAGCACAGATTAAGATTTATGTAGATTTTTTCAAGACAGGAAATGAATTGTTACATTATTAAAAATTATATTAATTTGTAATGAGAAAGTTATTTAACACGCAAAATGTTTTTTGATACAAATATATATTATATATAGCAATATAAACAGCAATATAAGCATCAAGCCACTCAAAACAAGTTTCCTTATCAAACTTAAATGAATTGCGTTTTCTATTTCATGAACTTTATAAACTGATATTGAATTTACAAATTCATGAGAGTACCTTCAGTTGAATTGATACCATGAACAATATTATTCGCAACTCCAAACTATACTATAGGTGGTGCTGCAGCCAGTCTAATGGCAGATGAAAAAGGTAAAACAAACAAATGCTGTAACTTATAACTTGCATCTACGCTTAGTGAATGGCAGTAATTTTACATTGTGTTTTTGGGAAGCTTTCTTTTCTATTCTTCTGAAATTACATTACACTACAAACTGTCTAAGCCTGTAATTTACCCCAGAGAAAACACGTGGAATGGAATGTTTTACCTTTTTCTTCATTATTGTTAACAACCGCAAGGTAGCATATTCGAGCTCTGGAGTTGCGAATAGGTATAACAAATTTAATACTAACAGGAATTGATGTAGTAAAGCCTCAAAAAATTTCCTTCGATCCAGTCTTCTGTGAAAAATGCAGCCTATCAGCGTCTTCAATTTTAATAAATTCAGCATCAAAATCATGTCCTACAGAATTTTTTTTTTTTATTGGCTTGAGAATTTACTAAATATTTCCTATTAAACCTGGAACCATATCCATAATCTAAAACTACAATCATCCACTTACAAATCCATCAGTTTTTAATTTTGGAAGATGTCATTATTATAATACAGTAGAGAAACAATTGATCTGGAATTCTCGGAACAATGGCTATCCTAGGTATCTGAATTTTCTGGTCCTCTGGATCGCTAAAAAATGCTGCTTAAAATGCTGGTGAAAGAAATAGTGTTACAGGGTGGCGACAGGAACTGTGAAAAAAAGTTCCCTGACTTTTCCCTGATTAAGTTCACCAAATTTCCCTGATTTACGTTACCAATGATAATGGTTTTCTTTCTTTACTCTACTTGAAATCCATTGTATGTTTGTATAAAATGCAGTATTTTAAACGTTTTAAGTTGTTGAATTAAAGATCTATTTTTAAAAGATGCTACTTTTTTAATAAAATTCTTTAAAAAAAAAACATATTAAGTCAAATTTTTTTGGGGGAAAAACCTACAAAATAGTATATTAAATTTTTCTATATGGAAAGAATATAAAAAATTAAAATAAAAAAAAACTTTACTTCCAGAAACCACTTAGCATAAGAATTTTAAGAATAGAAGTAATGTAGTTATTCTTATATAACTAACTGACATATTTATGCAAAAAAGATGAAACCATTTGACATCCATTCATAGGGAGCTTTTCTCTAATCAAGAACATAGGTTTTAATGAATGAATACAGCATTTGAACAATAAAAAAAAATAAAGATATTTACTTAAGTACACAAGTTAACTCTATTTCAAATGATTTCAGTATGTAGCAAAAAAAATCTTAGATTGCTTTTGTAACAAACAACTTTGAAATGATAGAAAAAAAAAAGAAAAAAAGCAATTAGGTAATTTCAAAACATATAAAAGAAGGTTATAAAATAAAAGTATCATTTAAGACTGAAGAAAAGAAAACCTTTATGATCTGTGGTGACTGCAAATAGTATAACGGCAAAAAAAAAAAGAGTTTTTTTAATTGAAAGTTTATTTTAACAATTAAATTAAAAACACGAAGCAATAACTTTTAAGCTTTTGTAGTATTAATTCAAAAACCAAAGATTTCTTCTTGAAATTGCGATTACAGTATGCTAATTACTTCGAGACAATGGAATAAAGGCAAAGGAACTAAGGCATTAATGAAGGCTTCCTCTTTGCCTGTAGGGTTGTTTATTTTACGTAGCATTGAAAGCGTGAAAGGAAATTTCAAGCTAGGTAAAATAAACAACCTAACAGACACAGAAGCAATCTTAGGAAGTTCATCCTGTGGTTAATAAGTAAGATTCAATATTTTGACGTTGAGGAAAAAAGATGCGCAAATATGCGGCAGTGTATAATTGCACCTCATTAATTTTACTCTTTTTTTTGAACAGATAATTGGTGGAAAATGCATAGGGAATTAGAGAACTTAATTTTGTAAAGCAAAAAAAAATTTTTTTCTTGATAAAATCAATTTTCCCTGATTTTTTGTTATTTTTTCAAAATTCCCTGACTTTTCCCTGATTAATAAAGTTCCCTGATTTTTCCCTGATTTCCCTGATCTGTCGCCACCCTGTGTTATTATTTCAATTTTATTTGACAAAAAAAAAAAAAAAAAAATACAAATGTAATGAACAGCAACTGGCGCTGGGCCCAGTTAGGCTGGTCTTAGTTTATAATGAAGCTTGCATAAAACATGCATGTATATATTAATTACCATGCTGTTTTATGCTTTTGTTTGTAGAAAAAAATAGTTACTGTTTGGACACACTGAAAGTTATTCGGATAATTTCTTGGATATATCGAATAATCTTGAAAAACTACAACAATTAAGCTAAGTTTTGTAGTTTATGTTGTTACTGACACTTCAATCTTCTATTATTTAGCTATATTATTTTTAACTCATGGTTTATTTTAAGGATATGAAGCAAAAATCTTTATTTTGTTGTTTGGGCCACAATGAGACAAATTTTTTGGGCCACAATGAGACGTCTCATTGTGGCCCAAGTTGCAGTAATCAAGTGTAAAATATTTATCTTTTTTCTTGTTTTAGTTTACAAAAAAGAAATTCAACAATAAAAAATAGGCTTGGTTTAAAATTATTTATATTTTAACTAATTATTACAAGTGACTCAGGACCTTAGAGAAGGGTTGTCTTAGCTCAATTCCCTTAGAGTGGAAAAAGCTCAAGCCGGCGTACTTTCTATCAATGTATATGTCATTCTAAATACAATGCCTGAAGAGTTTTAACTCCTCTAAAAACAAATTCATTTATATAGATAACAATATTTATCCAAGATATCCTGGGAAAACTGCCTCAGCCAGATATCCCTTCAGTTGGGAAAGTGCTTATAAGGCAAATTTCCAGGATGTATTAATACTGTTGAAAAACACTAAAATTTAACCTTTGATCATTTTTTGTTTCAATACTTTACTGAATTGTTTAAATGCAGGACTAAAATGTTGAAATGCCGTTGCAAAATGCTTTTTAATAACTCTGTACCGAATTAAGTTTCTTTAACACTAGAAAGACGGAAGCGGTCATTTTGACCGCAAACGATTTTCAAATGCTCATATTTGCTGCGTTTAATTTTCAAACTCTTTTTCCTTCATTGACTTTTCCTAACTATTTATTAAGATTTTACAACAGTAATTGTTTTCCTTTTAGGATTATTATTATAGTCGCTATAAATGTTTATACCTAGAAAGACTGACTACGGTCATTTTGACCGCTAACTGAACCTTTCTTTATGCATCCGTTTTCTTCTTTTTTCGCTTATCAGTTGTGTGTACTATGGACTATTGTTAGTTGTCAGGGTGAGTAATGTTCTTTTGAGCTTGAGTAGTACCTGTTGGTCAGGTTTAATTCTTTGAACTGTTAGGAAAATGCGAAACACCTGCTGGTTGCATGGTTTCAGTTTTCTGCTATCTGCACATGGGGCAAAGTTGGGAAAGGTAAATTTGAAAAGCATGTGACTGGACGCGTGAAATTACTTTGGGTCTAAAAAAAAGGAAATATAAACAGGTAAATTACAAAAATGTTTGCTGGAATTGTTTTGTGCACCAAAACATGTGCTTTGCTTGAAGCATTGACGTTTATTTTCTTCGGTGATGATGAAGTGCTCAGTCACATAATTATCTTCATGATGTCGAGATGAACCGTTGACAAGCAAAATTTATAGGAACATTAACTCCTGAAACTGTTGCAGATTTATATCTAAAACAGATTATGGTTTGAATGAACAGTCTGACTTATCTGAAGAGAAATATATTACTAGCGATGAGAATAGTTTGCTTTCATGAGATTATTGCGAATATTTTTCGGAGCCTAGATTTGCAGAAAAGGATTGTTCTTCTGAGTTAGAATGAAAAGAAACCTCGCTAATAAAAACTGATGCTCAAAATTTAAAAAGTAGTGAAAGAAAGAGTGAAAAGGGTCCGACGCCGAAAAAAAAAAGGAGAAAATTTCAAAAACAGAACTCCTATTTCTTCAATTTCCGCCAAGTCATCCCCACTGATCAATTTTGCTGCATATAAATAAGTAAGTACCTCAGGAAAAAGATTAAAATAGTGCAAAATTAAATTATGCGGAACTAAAACTACGAGCATTTGTTCTAACTTCCAAACAAAAAACAGTTAATGACTAATATACAGGTGACGTGATAACATAAGTATTTCGAAATACTGTAAAAGATAGTAATGTACGGTATCTTGCGATATTAAGATATTTTTTAAATCAAACACATGCATGGTTGATTATAGTACTTGTTAGTTATTACATGCTAAGAAAATTTCCTCTTTTTTGTACAAATTTCCTCTTTCTCAGTGCCAATTGTGTAAAGCATGTGTATTTCACTTGATCGAACGTAAAATAAAAAAAAGTTATCTGAGACTTATTTGCAGACTATATTAGGATTAAATTGTTAAATTAAACTTTGATATTATGAAACAAATCTTTTCTATGGCTGAAAATCCCAAAAGGAGGAAATTTCTATTATTTTAAGTATGGCGGTCAAAGTGACCGCTGCTCGTCTTTCTAGGTATACGCAAAACGCCGTCTTTCTAGTGTTAATAAACTAGCTAAAGGTACTTATTTTGCAAAATTTAGGTAAAAATACAGTGATTATTTAGCTGTTTCATTGTGGCCCTACTTAATGTCTCATAGTGGCCCATAACAGGGCCACAATGAGACACTTTTCATTGAATTTATAAAGCCTCATAACTTTTTTCCCCCCTTACATTTAATTTGATGCAATATAGTATAATTTGATGCCTTTAATATAATCAAAACATTTTTCTGTGCTTTAGAACACACCAATATACGAAAAAAGTTTTTTGTCTCATTGTGGTGCACCCTCCCCTATTCCTTTAGTGGTCTCTTTAGCAGGGTAGTGGAACCTTGGAACAGCTTACCGGAAGAGGTGGTAATGAGCAAAGGAGTAGACAGTTTTAAGAGGGCCATTGATCTTCACTGGGGATTGTAAATTGACTAGGACCAGTCTAGCTGGGCCCAGAGCCTGTTGCTGGTCGTCACTTTTGTATTTGTATTTGTATTTTGATTTGGTATGGGCTACTTGGTAAGGTTTCAGCCAGTTATTCAGTTATTATTATATACATGAAGAATCTCGGCAGAATATATCTGTTTTAGTTCTTTTTTTCTGGTCAAAAAAAGAAAAACTTCTCTGTTTCCTGGACAATATATCCTTAAATCTCTCTCCTCTCCTTAGCTATGTTCCTGCCATTCTGATCATTGGAAACCGGCAGAAGATTTTAGAGACTGCTTTTCGAAACTATCCTGTACCAAAGACTCAAAGAATAAGCAAAAACTGATATCAGGAAAATGTAAAACGCTTGAATTTTACAAAGAAAAAAAAAGAAAGAAATAGGAAAGAAAATTATAGGAAGATTTGTTTTCAATTTTCAACGAAAATTTTAAATCACTCACGAGTCACAACATTAATTTTCTTTCACCTTTCTCTAAGTCGTTCATACTTGAACTCCCCAGAGTTGCGGAAGAAAGTGGTCTCTTTAAATTGTTAAATACCTGAAACCTAATATTTAATGCAAAACTTACTTTTTAAACCTATTATTGATTATTGCAACTAGTTTCTAAAGAACACATAAGTAATCCATAACTTTCTTGAATAACTTCTAAGATTCTTCCTTTCTTTTTATTTGTCAAGAATAATGACTATTTGTTGCTTCGATTCTAAAGAAAAGAGAGAAATTAATTTTTATGTTGAAAAGATGCCGATTTAAAAATATTGTTTACAATTTCGATTTGACGTTTCCATATTCCACTCTGCCGTACCGAAATGTCTATCGAACCGTCGAACTCCAGCCAAAGTTGCCAAAAGTAGCCAGAATCAAATATTCATAGCATATTTTCTGCTTTAATTTTAACATTTATTACTTTAATTTTGCTAATTTTTAACTCTCCTGTCAGGGAGGGGTCAACAGGGAAAGAGGAAAAGTATAGATTATAAGATTTTTTTTTTTTTTTTTTGAGGGGTTTTGTTTTTTGGATAGAAAAGAATTTTAGTAGTGCTACTTTGCTCTTGTAAAATGAGAAACCTTGTAGAATTTTCGATAATTTTTCGAATCTTACAATCTTTATAGTTAATGCTTTTAATTCTGTTATCAGTTAAATTCGATCAAAAGTAGCCAAACTATAAAAAAAACGAACTTTAGCCAAATAACACAACCAAAAACAAAAATTTTCGTTCTGAGTTCTGAACTCTGAACGCCGGATCAATTGACAAAACGGTAATCCTTATTACACGTCGGTCAATGCAGGAACGATCCTGGGTCCATGGTTACCATATTGGCGACTTCATCTATTTCAAGGCGAGTTCTTATCAACATGACGAACATGATGCCAAAAAAAAGTGCGATACCATAAGCAATACAGTTGCAGTTTATTTTTCCTTTTTGGAAATACTTCCTGAAGGAGTATGTTCTTTCCGACTTTAAGTGTACTTTTTTTCATGTATTTGGTATTTTCAAGAATGGTAAACATCATTAAATGCAAATTAGTTTAAGAAAATAAACAAGATGCAGTAATTTTGCAAACTTTTTCTGCAAAATAATAGTCGTAACATTTTTCATTAGAAATGGTTCATTAAAAATTTTAATATTTTCTCTCTTTTCTTTTTGCTGATGATGTCAAAGTTATGGGGACTAGAGAAAATGAAGAACAAGCAAATCAGCTGCAAGAGGATCTAGATCATATTACGGAGTGGGCTGATAAATGGGGTATGGCTGTTAATGTTGGGAAATGTCAAGTGCTACATTTAGGACATGGAAATAAGTGTACAAGTTATTATTTGTAAGGTTCAGTCATTAGTCAGGCAGACAAAGTTACTGATCTGGGGGTCCTAATAAGTCAGGATTTAAAGTTTAGCCAACAGTGCAGCATTGCTAGTAACAAGGCCAATAAGATGCTTGGGTTTATCAATAGATCTATTTCAAACAAATCTAAAAAAGTTCTTCTGCCCTTATATAGAAGTTTGGTAAGACCTCATTTGGAGTATGCTGTTCAGTTTTGGTCTCCCCAAGTAACACTGAAACGTTACGTCATCGTTACATCACGTTGCAATTAGTTGAAACATCGTTACCGTTTCCCACACAACGTGATATCACGTTGCTTTATCGATTCGTTACAAAAAGCGTAATTTTGAAACGTTACATCACGTTGCAAATTTCTTACATTTGTAACGTTGACAAACAGTTACAAAAGAAACGTTACTTATCATTACTTTTCGTTGCACCTTGCCTCGTCTTCGGCAACCTCCGAATCCTAGTGGCCATTTTCGGTAAACAACTTCTGGCTTGCTATGCCGCCATTGTTTGCAGCTTCGCAATCACGATCTCTCATCACTTTTAGCGGTAAGTACTTTGTATTATTGTTAGTGTATTATTGTTGATATACTTATTTAATTAAAAAAAAAAGTGTTATTACATATTTTTACGAAGTTAATGAACCGCCGTTGGTCGGAGTTTGAGTATTTTTCCCACCGTACTTTTATTTATAATATTGTTTGAAAGAATTATGTTAGATGTTTTTATTTGAGTATTTATTCATTGATTTCTTAAAAAGAGGCTGAAGCTTGGGGATATGTTCCATTAATAAGCTATAAAAGCGATAAATGATACCATTTTTTACTCATTTAATCGGCTTTTTGCAGAATGATTTTGACGAAATAATTGTAGCAAGTGTTTGAAAAAAAAAATTGTCATATAACTGAAATTATCTTTAGTAATAATACTTCAAATTTTTGTTTAAAGCACTGATGTAAGAGGATTTTTTCAAAACTTTCATGCCTTTCGAAAAATATTTCTGGAGTTCTTTAGTAACAATAATAATTATTTTTTCAAGGATTTATTTATGAAAAAAGTTTTTATTTAATTTGCAGTAATATCGTTAATTTTGTCTATTAATAGAACTCTAATTGATGTAAATTCGGCTATGCTATGTTATGCTCTGTTTATTTTTAAATGTCAGGAATGCTCTTACAAAATATTGTGAATGAAGCAACAGTGTGAGAATACTCGAACGCCTTTAAACGGAATGAGACATTTTATAAATTAAAAAAAAAAGAAAAAAAAACAAATATTTTATAAAAGTATATTAACACTAATTGCATTAACAAAAAATACAGAATACTTACTGTATCAAAAATTAAGGGTTCAATGAACCCACCTCCATTCTCACCAAGAAAAAAAAACTTAATTCAAGCTTTGAAAAAAAAAAATCTTAATACAACGTTTAAAAGCAACGTGATGTAACGTGATAAATAAAGGTTGATGTAACGCTTCAAAAATCGTTGATGTAACGTTACTGAAACCGTTGATGTAACGTTACTAAAACCGTTGCTTTTGCGTTTTGCAACGAGACATATTTTCGCTCTATCAACGTTACCAGTAACGTGATGTCAACGATTCAGAGCAACGTGATGTAACGTGATTTATGTTACTTGGGCTCCTTATCTTAAGAAAGACGTTAATGTATTGGAAAGGGTTCAAAGGCGGGCTACAAGGCTAATAAGTGGACTTTCCCACTTAGATTATGATTCCAGGCTTAGAAGGCTAAAAATGTACAGTCTTGAGCAAAGAAGAGACCGAGGGGACATGATTCAGCTGTTTAAATTTATTAAAACGAAAGATGTTACGGGGCTAAAGTTTAGCACTGAAAACAGGACAAGGGGTCATTGTTTTAAGCTATTTAAATCTCAGGCTAACATGGATATTAGGAAAAATTATTATTTTAGCAGGGTAGTGGAACCTTGGAACAGCTTACCGGAAGAGGTGGTAATGAGCAAAGGAGTAGACAGTTTTAAGAGGGCCATTGATCTTCACTGGGGATTGTAAATTGACTAGGACCAGTCTAGCTGGGCCCAGAGCCTGTTGCTGGTCGTCACTTTTGTATTTGTATTTGTATTTTTGTAACATAGATACAGCTTACGCAACTTTCAAGAGAAACAATATTAACTTTTGTGTCAAAATGAACTGTATATCGCTTTTCCAATCCCATGCCGTTATGCATAAGCTTTGGAGAAAGCAGCAATAAATATAGTTGGATACTGTGGCAATAAATATTGAGAGTTCAGAGATTGGTAATAAAATGATATGTATGACTTATTAAGAACGTGAGTAAATAGCAAAAGTAGTACTTCATTGCAAATGAAGAAATTCACAGGACATCAGTGGACGCCCAAAAACAGAAGCACAACCTTAGATATTGGGCTTTGGGAGGGGGGGAGAGCACCTTCATTGAGTCTCAAGCAATTCTCACTAATCCTTGAGTGCTTATGAAAACACGAAGATTGCTAAAGAGCCACAAGTAAGTCCGTCGTAATTTAGGGGGTTCGGGGCATGGGCGCGCATAAGCAAAATTTTAAGGGGAGAGGGGGGTCAGATATTTTTTCCATGGTTTAGTAAGATACTTTCCGCATAGAAACCGATTTCAGTACAGATTAGAGTTATTAAAATTTGACATTTTTAATAATTTATTCATTAATGACTGGAGAAATGTTTTTACTTTCTTGCTAGAAAAAAAGTACTAAAAGCAAGGAAGTTCTAATTTCCAAGGTAGGGCTTGAGCCCCCACTTGCCCCCCCCCCTCCATGTGGACGAAAAAGAGGAAGGTCGAAAGTCCCCTTGCTTTGGAAAAATAATGCTTTTTATTAGTATTAAGTGGATAGCGGGCGTGTTTTTCGTTGTTTTCCCCAAGTCAATTCCCATTGAGTGCACACACCCCTCCCTCCATGTCAAATTTCGAAATGAAGGACCGCAGAAAAATATTTCTCATTGTGCTGCCCCCTAATAGAGAATATGTTAGAATTTTTCCCCCCTTCCACTTCAAAGAAAACGCAAACCTACCTGGACTTAAGGCTACCCACCGATTTGTAACGTTAAACTATTATTTATTAATTTATTGCAGCGAAAAGGCAAGGAGCAAGTTACTACTTCATTAAGTTATTTACTTAGCCCAATTTATATAATATGTGCATATAAATATAAAAAGGGCAAATGTATGTTCAAACTGATAAACTAAAAAAATTCCTATCATCTCCTACTCCATGATTAACAGACATTAAATTAACGTGACTAGGGGTGCAACCCCCCCCCCCTACCAGTTTAAAAATGCCCTACTCTTGATTTTCTCCTGCAACAGAAACTGAGTATTTTCCGCATCGTTCCCTTGGGTTTTTTTCTGAAATGACGAGCCTGTCAGGTGCTTGTACACTCAAAACAGCCTTCATTAAAAAAAAAAAAAAATCAAAACTATGACTTTTTAGTAATTAAAAAAAAAAAAAAAAAACGTTTAATACAGAAAAAAGTTCATATAGCAAACGGATTAAGGAGAAAAAAAAAACGATAACACTTGTTTAAAATAGAAAAGAATTTTCCAAGTAATGTGTTTCATACGATACATGATAGAATTCTGAATCGATTAAAATTTGACTAACTCTTAATAAAACTTTATGTGAAACAAAGTTAAATAACAATTCTTAATAAAACTATTTAATATATAAAGCTGAATAATTTTCTTGTAAATTTACAGGCGTCTCTCGTATTCGTTCCGTGTAGTATCGAAATCGTTCTATACGAGACTTTTTAAAACTTATTAACATATTTTTACACTAATTAATCATGTACATAGTAAAAATCATGTCAATATGTATCGTGTTGTATCGAAACCGTGTTATACGAGACTTTGAAATAATGTAAATCAAAGCATGTCTATCGTGTTATATCGAAACCAAGTTTCATGAAAAACAAAGTAAAACCTCATTAGAGTTATCAAACATTAACAGAATGTATTAAACAAAAAAGAAATGTCTTCTTTATTAAAGATACCTTTCGTGTTATATCAAAACCATGAAGTATTAAATTGAAGTTTCGTACTGTGTAATATCGAAACCGTGTTGTGCAAGTACCGTGTTATACGAGGGACGAATGTACTACAGTAAATTTGTTAAAATCGAACGTCAATTACATTGATTGTATTATAAAATAAAACCTGCTAAGTGTGAAGCATATGCAAAATATAATGCTGTGGTTTTATTTTAATTTAGAAGCAAAATTACCCACTTATAATTGTAATGTGTGTTGTTTAAATGCTAACACTGAAAAACACAATTACAGCATATAACCAAATCCAGAATAAAACATTTTTAAAAATTGGATGGTATGATAAATTGAGGAATGTCTCCACATGCTTTTCAGCACTTATTCAACATGGTGCGAATATTTTTAATGCTCTTGCTCAAATGTTCTTGACATTGAAATATGAATATAGCTTAAAATTACTCCTCTGTTGATTTGAAAGGATGATATTTTTAAAATCCCCACGGAAAATGCATGTCTAATGACTATCATGCTAAACTTGTTACCAAACTACTATATTATTTTTACCATTAACTACTAATATAGTGCTTTTGTAGAAAACAATAAAGTACAAGAAAAATATATTTGACCCAAAGAAAGACAATCATTTTCTCTTTTAACTATAGCTTTGAAATTTAATATTTAATACATAATTTAAAAAACTATATATGTCATTGCTTTGACGGGATTTTTGAAACATATCAATAACAAAGCATATATACCACTACTATTATACACTTAAGTTTTGCCGATACCTTTTACTTAAAATGCAATGTTGATTTAATGCTCATTTTCTTTTGATTCCCCTCCCTAGAATACTTTGCTTAATTTCTACTTTCCTCATACCCCTAATTTCTTACACCATAAAATTACAGATAATGATCTCCAAGTTTTAATGCCAGCATGCCAAAGAAGTTTTGTAAATGTTTTTCTTTTGAAATTTATGAAACTTTTGCACCAGGAAAAACTTTAGAGTACTGAGCTAACTACAGGAATAACTTAGAGAAGCATATTCATTCTTGGTATGATAACAGCAAGAATTTGTTTTAAAATAGAATAATACAGATTTTTTTTAAGCCGGCTGTGTTACAATTCTAGGCAAAATAATTGTACCAGAAATAAAACATATCTGTGACCAAGTAAAAATGTTCATACCAAACTTTTTATCTCGAGGAAAATTAGCCTAAAAAATGTTAGCATTTATAAAGAGGGTTTTAGTCATAAATTAAGTGACAACATCCCTTTATATTAATTCTGTAAATGCTTTTTATTACATCAGACACAAGAATCATATTTAGACTACACTATAATGACTGATGTTGAATGCACTTGAATTTTAACAAGTCGGTTTTAAAGCATTATTGCCAGCAAAATTAGTACTTCACAGCAGACTTTAATAAAGTAACTGTTGTGCAAGTCGCCCAATCCAAAGTTGCGGGTGTGACATTTACACTAACTAAATTAGTCATCAGCAAAAATATTTTAGAGTATAGGTTTCAATTTTTATATTTTTCAATAAAGATCACTTGCAGGTACACTGATGCCAATTTTCAAGCTGATTGATATTTTATTTATTTTTTAAAAAATTAATTTCTACCCGTTGCGGGTGTGACATAAAAAGGACATGCATTTTCACCTTGCGATCAAAACATTCAAAACTCTGTGAATTATATCAACTGATCGAACTGGTTTTTTTTTATGTTAGACAGTAATACTTAACTAATTATTCTATACAGAAATTTAGATACTCACTCAATTAGTTTCACTGTAAAAAATATTCAAAGTTGCCGTTGCGGGTGTGACTTGTGTGGCCAATAAAATAACAACATACACAAATAGTTATCAATCAGACATTTTATGATTAGCACAGTAATAAATAAGAGAAATTGCAAATAACTAAGGAAATTTTTTTTACATGAATCTCATTTCCAATCTAGAATTGATGATTTCAGGGGGTGTTAGTTTTCTTATTACAATGTTCTGTTTCTCCCATGATATGTCTGACTGATTGGACCAGATGTATACATGTTCTGAAGGTTTTTTTCCCAAGTATTCTACTTGCATGTCTTCTCCATCTATTTGCTTGATTTGACCATTTTTTTTTTTTTTTTTTGAGGTAGAAAACAAAACTAATTCTACAAAATCTCCAATAGCATTTATATTACCAAGGGAGATCGTTTCGGACTGAGGCAGCAATGAAACTATCTTCAGTGCACTTTCTGCAGTTAGTGCCTGCCACTTGAATTGTACCCATATGGATTGGTACAACATGGTGTACCGATTGTAAGTTTGGTATAGCTTTGTACAAGACAGCAGCGTGCTTGAAGCATTTTTGCAACATCTTTTGTGATGTCGCTCTCCGCAGAATAAAGTACTCTGATTTTTTTAAGAGCCTTTTCTGCTCAAATGGCAAAATCCGATGCAGAATTGACTGTTGCTCTATGCTGTAACGGCAAGTGACACCATTTTTTATTTGTTACCGCACCAACACCATCCACAGCTCCTTATCTATGAATCCTTGCAAAGTATGACCATGCAATTTTTATGTTGTAGTCTTTATGGTTGTATGACATTAACAGAAGATTGTACCTTTCTATGGATTGCATTACCAAAGTTTTGAGCTCTTCAAAAAATTGCCATCGACTCTGCTTCTACAGCTGGAGATGGTGTGGCCCGTTTTATCGAAGATTTCTTTCTCTCTCTACGCTTTCTCTGCCTCTCATTCTGGTTTTGCCTCTACATTTTCTTTTCTTTCATGGCCACAGATGTAATTTTTTAAAGTAGTTTCTTTGTAATTTCTATTCTTGCTTTGTTTCTTTCCCTTTCTTTTAGAAAATATTCCGAGTATTTAGCCGAGTTTTCTTTCATCTTTTTACAATGATTTCGGAATCTTTCAGTGCTGTTCATTCTTCTGCAAAAAAAAAAAAAAAATGTGTAAAGTGAATAAATATAGCACTACAAGTCCCAAAATATATTGTTGAACATGTTTTTTTTTTTAAGTTCTTTGAATTTTTTAACCCCAATTGAAATTAAAAACATTAAGTTTTGATTCATTTAAAACTTTAACTGACAGAATTTTATACAAAGTTTTTTTTAAATAAATATTTTAATAAAAGTTTCATTACTATTTTTATTATTTCTTTATATTTATTTTGAATTTGAAGTATAAAATAATCTGTCCCTAATATTACATTATTTGTTTTAAAAAGTAAAGGGGGAAAAAGTCAAATGCTGAAAGCAAAATTATACATTTTTATACATATTAAAAAATATAAAATATTGTTTTGGTTTTTTAAAGTTTTATTTAAAAAAAAAAAAAAAAACAAATCTTACCTTATTGAATAGTTGCCTTAATTATAAATCAAGAAATACAAAAATGTTTCTTAGGAGAACCAATAATATAGAATACCAAGCTAAATAAATCAACTACACATGCTCTAAAGATACTAATTTTGAATTAAATGGTGTCTAGACAAATAAGTCAAAGGCCAAAGGTTAGGTCAAAGGTTAAAACATTAGTGCTGTCATCTACATGCATTCCAGAATTACATTTGTGTTTAATTTGAAAAGATGTTGCGGGTGTGACTTTAACTAAATGTCACACCCGCAACAGGAACATGTCACACCCGCAACGCTTAATAACTCCAATTAAAACATTAATTTTTTTTTTTTCTGTTTGTTATTCAAAGTACTTTAGTAAACTATTTTAGAATACAAAGTTTCAAAACTTTTAGGCAAATAAATTTTTCTGTGGAAATATAAATGCATTTTTTTGTTGCGGGTGTGACACAATAATTAAGAATAATTAAATATGCTTACCTTTTGTAGTGAAGATTTGTAGACATTTCTCTTCAGGAAAAAACTGTTGCTAATGAATGTCAGATTATGTGTGAAACTTTATAGACTTCTAGAATTATTTGTTCAGCTGTAATAGACCATGCAACATAAGCAGTTTTGGTGCAGTCTAGTTCGCACTGATATAGTTCCACTTTAGTAATTAAAATAAGAATGTTAATGACATAAATGAAATTTTTTTTCAATAAAATATGAAATAGTATACTTTTAACAGTGTGTATGCAAAATTTCAACCATATTGAATGAAATTTGAATTTTCATCCTCATGTCCACTTTTTTGTGGATTGGGCGAAGTTCTAAATTCAGCTAGTGTGCTTTAAGTTTCTATAACCTCATCCATCTTCTCATTATTCAGGATCAAACAATTGACATCTTGGTAAACTAACATGGAACCTTTCTGAAAAATAGATACATTAATAAACAAAAAATGTATTCATAATTCACAATACAAATTGAACATTCAACTTTGGGTCACATTGAAATAATTATTTTTATACTTATCTCACAGGAAGTTTGTGCATCAGATGAACTTAGTACTGATTTCTGACTGCAAAGCATAGACCCAGCATTTCAAAGATTCTAAGGGTTGTTCTTGTTCATTGAAAGGTCCAGTTAAAGCATTACTACCAGCAAAATTAAGACTTTGCAGCAGACTTTAATAAAGTAACTGTCATGCAAAGTCTAAATTCAACTAGTGTTGTGCTTTAAGTTTCCTTGAAATCATCCATCTTCTCGCTATTCAGGATCAAACAATTGACATCTTGGTAAACTAACATGGAGGAACCCTTCTGAAAAATATACAATAAGCGAAAAATGTATTCATAATACAAATAGAACATTAAACTTTGGGCACACTGAAATAAAGCATTTTTATACACATGTCCGCAGGAATTTTGTGCATCAGATGAATTTGGAACTGATGACTGACCAGTGAAAAACCCGCAATCTCAAAGATTTCAATCATTGCTCTAACAATGACTGCTCACTGAAAGGTGAACTTATACTTCAGGTTCTATTGACAAATGTACCAGGTGCCCTACTAATTTAATAGAATAGTGTTTCATGCTTAAATAATTTAGCTCTTAGCAAACTACAAAAATCTTTCATTTGTTGCTAGACAAAGTCAAAGTTCAGTAGAAATTAAAAATCTGGCATATAATTTTAAGTAATGAATTAAACAGCTAAATAGTTTAATTATGTAAGGATTAGGAAATAAGTATTTTACTCATGATAAACACCTATTTGTTACACATCTATAATGCTGGATAAGAATAATACCTAAAATGCATGAATTTTGACAGTAAATTAAACAGCATACTGATTTCTGACACCAAGAATATGAAAATTAATAAATGTTCATTTTTGGAACACCCGGAAAGGCTAATAGGGAGAATATTCAACAAGAAGACAAGATATGATGGTTGAATGGAAGGGGACTTAACAGGAAGAACCTTTACAGAGTTAATTTTTGAAGGAAATATTTTGCAGGGAAATTGAACAGTTAAAGGGCTATTCCACGGAAAACAGTAATTTTTTCCTGCATGTGACGCTTCATATATTTCATAAAAAATAATAATTTAAAAGGATAATGAACAAAATTTTGTTGCTTAAGATATCACAAACGCATGTGTGACTTCTTTAGCCAAAACTTTCTTCAAAAATTATTTCTTTTTTATGAAATACAGAAATTGTCAGGTGCGGGACAAAATGACCATTTTCAATGGAATAGGCATAGACATATTTTTTTTCCAATGGTTTAAATAATTATTTCTAAACTTATGAGATATGTTTCCTTTACATTGGAACCATAGCTTTCAAAATCTGCAATTTGTTTCGTCATTGCTGTATTAAGCATTGCTGTATTAATAGAGCAAAAATATTAGCTTATCCACAAGCAAGTTACCAGAGGTCGACTTTAGATGTCACGCACGTGACGCATGTAAATAAATTTTAATTTAAATAACAAAATTGTTTCAGAAGTATCTTTGTATCAAATTTAAAGATTAAAAAAATTGCTCACTCCAGTTTCATTAAAATATTAAGAGATATAATGAAATGTTAATGAAATTTGAGGGTATTTTTGTCCCACATGTGACGGAAGAATGGCCCTAAATAGTTTCAACTATGCAACAGGAAAAGAAAATAAATGTCAGAATGAAGTCATTTGATGCTCAACTACACAGGAGACAGAAAGAATCCTTACTTAAGACGTGATATCTGAAAGAAAGTTAATTTTAGCAGAAAATTAAATTTGCTGCTAAATATTCCTAATTGTTCAAGGAACAAAAATGCTTTACAGTACAATTTTCAATAGCGTTCATTAGAAACACATCTTTGCACGCTAATGGCTAACTGGAGGAATCTGCCCTTAAGAATAGATGACAGGAATAAATTTAATTCTGGCAGTAATTAAATTAATTATACATCAAAATGGTTTTACTAAATGAAGGAAATTAAACAATTTACTCACGATAACAGATTTCTAGTTGACGCAGATCTACGCACGCTAAAGGCTGACAGGAACAATTCTGGCAAAAGTCAACACGTCTGAGAAAAATGATTGTTAATTTTGGATAATTAAGCAACTCAGTAGCTTTAATTATGCAAGGAAAAGGAAACATCTAAATGTTTCACAAAGGATAAACGTTCAATGATGTGAATACATGCACGCTTACAGGAAGAATCCTTAAGGACGTCTTAAAGAAATGTACGTTAATTTAGGCGGGAAATTAAAAGAAGCCTAATAGTTTCGATTATTCAAGGGGGGGGGGGAAGCAAAAATCTCAAGCACACGAGAAACGTTTATTTAATGCACACATATGCAAGCTAACGTCTAACAATTCCCATATTATATTAGATATCTGAAAGACGTCTAATTATGGCATAAATAAATATAAATTTTGTCCGGATAGAAAGTACAGATGCACAGAATGATAATCTAGAAAAAAAACCTAAGGCCTAGCCATAATAAATCTTAATACATGCTTTTAATTTCATGACCGTTGTACTGTCCAACCACAGATTGCATGGAATTTTCAAACGTCCAGATCAACGAATTTATGTGAATAAGGGGGAAAAGTAAAAACTTGATGCGCGTATTCCGCTCATTTGAATGAGACTCTGCTTCTGCAAAAGCTGACATCGGTAAAAAATAATAAATTTATCCATTTCCGGCTGTAAAACGGCGTTTGTCATTCCATACAATCCGTGGTCAGACAGTAAGCATAAATAAAGGAACATGTTCTTTTTCAAAATAAAAAAAACAAAAAGATACAACTTACTGTAGTCACATCCAAGAAAATGTTTCACTTACTTTCATGCATATTTAATTGTAAAAATCTCATCATAATAAATACATTAACACATTACTCATTACTACATTCTTCAAGCCATTTTTTAAACCACGCACGAGGTACAGGAAGAATCCTTGTCGCCAAGTCTTAGAATGATATCATTTAGCGCCAAAATATAGGGTTGCCTCCCGTTTATCTGTCAGGATCGTTCCTGCATTGACCGATTCTCATCCTTATTGGTGCTTAAAGAGTGTTCGCAGTGTAACTTTTTCATTTCTATATATATACAAAGAAAAGAAGAACTTTTCGATCTATCTGCTAATAAGTATGCATTGAAGTGTTTTATTTTCCATTTTGAAATTGTTTTGCCTTAACGAAAAAAAAAAAAAAATAATGATTTTTTCCATAAAAGCTCCTTGCTGGTTTGAAAACAAGTGAACAGCATAAAGTTAGGGAAGATATTTCGATGAGATTTTGCAGTTCTCGTTAAAAATTTTGATCAATAAATTTTATTTTGGAAGCGGATCATTAAAAGATTTCCAAGAACCTGTTATTTAAACTTTCCCCTCTTTAATTGCTCCATTTAATTTTATATATTCCATTCTGTAAATCACAATATGAATGTGTGGGGATATTTCGATAATTGGGAATCTGGAGCAGCCATCTCATTTTTGGCGTAAATAATTTTATTTTGGTAACCCTGCTGATTTATAGTAACTCTATGAATAGATTCTCAAATACCTCTCGCGCAGGCACTGGAGCCAAAAATTGACGGCAATGAAGAAAGATCGCCAGATTCTCAATTATCGAAATTTTCCTGAATGTGTTTATAATATATTATGGCAAGGCACCCCAAAGTTCCCTGCACCAACCGTTTACTATTTTATTTCATATCAGTATACCTTATAACTTGAGCAAACAATTACCTTAGTGGGGAGGGGAGGGGGCTACCCAAAAAAAAAATTTTTTTTGCAATGTGATCTGGGAGATTTGACCACCTTCCGTTGAGCTATGCCATATGTGTTTTGTCTGTAAAATCGGCTCAAAGCATTTTAAGCATTTTATTTTTCGCTTTCTGGTCTAAGAATCTTTTTCTTTAGGTACTAAAAATATGTAGACTAAATAGCTCTTGAATGACCAAATTGTCAATCATCTGGAGCCAAAAATATTTCAAATTGTAGAAAATGATAAATTTATTTTTTAACCAAAAGCTCACTTTTTATGCATTGAAAAAAAAAAGGTTCATTTATTTACCTTTGTACGTAACCTCTACACATGCATCTGCATGTGTTAGGAAAACTTTGTGCTTATCATTCAAAACTTCAGTACAAAGTTTTTCATTTTTATTTCTTAATTTAGAGGTTATTTATTTCTAGCCTTTTCAATATGTAATACAGTCAAACCTTGATATCTCGAACCTCCTTATCTCGAAACCCTTGATGTCTTGAAAAACATGTTTTCCCCTGCATTTTTTATAAAAACTCCTATTATGTACTTTCCATAGTTATCTCGAAAGTAATTTTTAGAAGCCCTTGATATATCAAAATTTTTGCACAGAAGCAAGTTTCCATTGTTGTTTTTCTTTGACAATGTTTGTAGTAAAGCTAGTTCCAGAAACAATTGCTGAATGTTTTTCTTCTTTTTGAAAATAGGAGATTGGGGTCTGATAATAGGGTAATGATGTAGTTTTTTTTTTTTTTTCTCTGTGTTTTCCCCAGAGTTTAGAATCTTTGTGCATTTCTTTCGAACATGCTGTCCATTTTGAGGACTGGGGGTCGATTTTTCGTCAGTTTTCATGTGAAAGCGGAAAAGCTGCTAGTTGAAGATAAAATTAGAATTTTTAAATTTTTAGATGAAAAAACAAAGATTATAAAATTTCAAATCTAGTAAAATATTGAAGACTTATTGATCGTAATCAAAGTAGTCCCATTGTACATATATAAATGTATGTAGCATACGAACCCTAAAGCAGATTGCTTTGATGTTCTGCAATGTAAAATCATTTGCCCAAAATTATTCTGCAAGTACTTCTAGCATTGTATATGTAAAAACAATATAAATTTAGTTGATCATGAAAACTATAAAATCCCCAAAACTTGAACAGGCTGTAAAACCTAAAGCATATAAGATTCTGTAACTGCATAGAAACAGCAAACATGTAAAGTTTTATTAAAATCCTAGTCCGAATGTCAAACTATTTTTTTGGTTAATTTTGCGTATTATGAATGATCAATTAAAGAGTCGAGTTATGGCAGCATATAATAAAATATCACAAAACTTTAAAAATAATTGAAATATATTCAGGATGCTAAGAGATTGAAATCTCAAGCAAGACCAGGCCCAGATTACCCAAAGCCAACCTTGGCCCTGGCCTAGGGGCAAAGGACACACGTCGCAGGGGGGGGGGAAATAAACAGCTTGCTGGGGGGTTAGTAAATGGAGAAGCAAAATTTATTTAGGAGTTGAGGTCCTTTTCAGGTCAAAGCATATAATTTTCAATATTTTTCATTTGGACAATAACTTCTTAAAAATATAGTTTTGACCAGAGGCCTCCAAGAGGGCGCCAACCTTGACTGCCAAAAGGTGCACAAATTCAAAGGCGCAGAAAAAAAAGAAATGAAAAAGCATGCATTTTTGGGCAAAATGAAAAGGGAAAAAAAAGGAAGTTGCACAGGTTTAAGGGCACCAAAAGAAAGAAAAAAAAAATAAGAAAAAAACCCGGAGTCGCACAGGTTTGAGGGCAAAAAAAATTAACATATGGGCAGTTCTCAAGAGGGGGGAACAAAAAAGTTAACTTTGAGCAATTTCAAAAATTTTCGAATTTGTCATCAATTTTGATTTTATTCTATAGTATGCATACCTAGAACACAATATATGAACATGAAAAGACAGCAGGTATTTGTAAAAATTGTTAATTAGCAAATTAAATCAGCAGTCTGTAGGTAACAGATTTTGGACATTGTTGTCCTGTAGGGAACGGATTTTGGACATCATCATAACGTAAGTTTTACCATTTTTGACAATTGTTAATCTGATTTTTAACTTTTCCAATGAAAATTTTATTTACTACTTTTTAAATTTTGCAATTTAATAATAAAGAGGATAATTAATGAAATACTTGAATGGCTATACATGCTGCTCCTTACATGTAATAAAGTTTTGGAATGATTTTGAAGAAATTGATGCAAGGTTAAAAAAAAGCTTCAAATTAAAAATAATACAATTGTAAAAAATGACATCAGTTTTAATAATGAATATTTTTTCTAATGTCATAAGGATTGAAATGATGTCTAAAAAAATTATTGAAGAAAGAAATTCGTATTTCTATTTGGAGATCGTTAAATTATGTTTCCAAAAGAAAGAAGAGAAAAAGAATTCTAAAATAATAAAAGCGGAAAAAAAAAAAAAATGCTAGCGCAGGTGATAAAGTCGCCAAAACTGGTACAGCTGACGATAAACTACATTTGTCAAATTGGAATTCCCCTCTGGTAACCTTTAGCTTATCGTATACTGTGCTGTCGCCAACGGAGGTTTGCTTGGCAATTTTAGCTCAAAATGGCTTTCGGTTCGATCATAAGCAGCCATGTTTCTACTGTAATTTATGTATTGTTCAATGTGTAACATATTAATTATGCAAAATACCAATGGATTAAAGAAGATAACATTATAATAACCTTTTTTATTGAGGTTAGAAGACAGTAGATCATCAAAAATTTTGAATAAATGGACAGAATTTATCGGCGTCAAGATCGTAATGCCTTTTGGACATCTCACATGTACGTTTAAAAAAAATATTTTTCTTCTAAGATACTGCATAAAAGCTTATGAAAACACTTTTAAACAATTAAAAATTGATTCTGAGGCTCGATAAACACCTTTAAAATGAAAACATCATATACTTAGTTCTCAAAAAATAGCATTGTAAAGATCGTAAATTTTGGACATGCATCAAATTTCAAACTTACTATTTTCTAAAATTGTTTACAAAGTGAATAATCTGTCTTTACTTTTGTTATTTGTGTAAAATATTAACAAAAAATTATTCAGTGTAAGATTCATACCTTTAAATTTTTTTTGAAACGTATGGAAATAATTAAAAAAAAATTTTCTTTAATGGTACATTTGCTCAGTTAACGTTTTGGTATGTCCAAAATTGCGCCTTTTAGCAAAGAAAATATTTTTTTAAGGGCATTTAAAGAGCATTTTTTCCATAATTTATGTCAATTCTTGTCTCTATACAGTATTATAATTTAACTCAAAAATTTTTGAGTTAATTAAAATGAAAGTTATTTGGTGTTGAAGCTTCAAAGTTGAGGTCTGTGTTTGCTACCACCTTTTGAGAACTGCCCATATAGCAAAATGATCCCAGTAAGCATATTTTCAGTCTTCTGGCTACTGCCAACTATCGAAGGTCGAAAGCATTAGAAATTAAAAGCGGTGAAAACAATTAGTTAACTTCTAAATTCAAATTTTAAAATTGACCAATTAACGATTTGATTTGAATTGTTTGTATCCATCGTCATAGCAACACTATCCATGTATTGCCGTCAGGTACTAGCGTTGTTTGTGTACCGGTGGAGGATCACTTTTAAACAAATGTGACAGGCATTTAGTAATTAGGAGGCTTTGGGCAAACTGATTACAACTCAAAGGGAAAACTAACTAGTAGCATGATATTATTAAAAATCAAAGATGAAAAGTTGTGCTTGCGGGATCTATGTGACAAAATTAAACTTAAATCCCTTTGCTTTACCCCATAAAAAATTAAATTATCATGCCATCCTATTTTCTAAATTCTGACAGTTTTTTTCATAAGATTTCATTATGCCTTTATGCCTACGTTCGATGAACTTTTTTTGAAAAAAAATTAATTTTGACAAAACATGTGTTTAGTCAGTTTAAATGAGCTATCAGATGATATTAACAAGTAAAATTTAAATGATATATCATATAGTTTTTTATTTTTCGGACAAATTGTGAGGAAAAAGTGCGAAAATCAATGTCTACGTGGAAGACCACTGACACAATTCTAACCAATAAAAACACAATTCCTTAATACTGCATCCTTGTGTGACCTTTATCTATGTTATGAACTAAAAGTTTTGAAGAATTTTAAAAACTCTTAAAATTATGCTCAATTATGACTAAAAAAAGCAAATTTACTATATTTCAAAAAAAAAATTTGTGTCTGGTAAATGACCAAATATCAAACAGTAGTTTAGTTCTAGTAAAGAAAAGATTTGACTTTCCAATGAAGTTTAATTTTTTTATGAGTAATTTTGCATCAAATAACAAATGCATACAAACAGCGAAATTTCACATTTCTTGGAAATCTGAGTGTTTTTTCTCATAACAGAACATTTTCTTGCTTTCAAATTATGCTGATATTAACTTGAAATACTCAGAAAAATATAATGAACAATAAATACGTATTTTCACAGAAATATATAATTAAATATTTTATTCGTTGGATAATTTACGAGAAAAAAATGATTCATCACACGTACTGCAATACTAATAGTTTACTCAGCACACAAGTAGAAACTAAAATACATGAGGATTCGGTTTCAAAAACCTCCACATTTGTATACCAAACCTTCTGCCTGCTCACTTTTATCAGATTTTGATTTTTTTGCAGCTCGTCTCTTCTTTCTGTCTATTTTTGTACCCGGCAACGAGCAGCGTTTTGACTGTTCAACTTTAAGTTCATCAAATTCTAAAAAGTTTTTCAGAATTTCTGCATTAGTTGAAACACCTAGGTTTTTAAATACAGGTATAAAGCTCAAAACTTGCAGTCGCCAGTCGCCAAATGCGACCAATTTTCAATTTTTGGGCCACCATTATTTTCACTTCAGTCGCCAATGTGGCTACCATTCAGCAATGCAACCTTCCCTGACCTATAATCTTGACATATGACCTCTCCCTAAATTCTTTTGTCCACTAAAAGTTCGGCTATCGGATCGCCGGGGTTGAAGGGGGGGGGGAGAGTATTGTTCTCTTTCTGATGTCTCTACGTTCAGCATTAAGAATTATTTTTCCACAAAATGCAAATATTTTAATGTATTTTAAATACTATTATATTTATATGCAATTGTGCTATGTGTTCCTGTTCTGAATAGAAACAAAAATCGCAATCACGACTGCAAATTCGTTACAAAACTTGCTATTTCGAAAACTCTGCTTTCTTTACACGCAATCGTAAAAATAGACAAATTTCATACACCAATTTAGTAAATTGTGCTTTTTTGATCTTAAATTCATTTTTCAACTTTATTTCTCTTTAACAAATGGCTATTTCTTTGTTTTGCGGTATTTTTAAACTACACGTTTTCAAAATGGCGTCGCGTTGCTAGATTGTTCGTTTTTACCAGTTAAGATGAAAATGTCCTTTCCAAAATAAATGAGAAGAATTAATTTTGTACATTTAGTTTACATATGAATAAACAAAAATGGCGCCTTTGAGTCAAAATGAATCGAGACAAGGTAAAAACGATATCGCTAAAAAAAAATTTTTTTTTTTTTTTGTGAGATTTTTGATTTTTTTTTTGAATCATATTGTTTGTTTTTCCCTTTTTTTTTCTTTTCAAAATATAAAACCTACTGGAGGAGAGGACATATCCTTTTATTTACTTGATTTCTCCTGAAAAAAATTGTTATTTTTAAGTTTCGCGGTAAATTTTCAAAATGGCGTCCCACGTTTCCAAAATGGTGCCACGTTGTAGATTGTCCTTTTTCACCAGTTAGAAGAAAATGTCTGTTCCAAAATAAATAAAGAGAAGTACAATTGTGTTTATAAAACACATAAATTAAAAAAAAACGGAACCCTTGCGTCTAGAGAAGGTGGAAAGAATACTGCTGAAATCCTTTTTTTCTTCTGCTGGATCTTTCATTTCATTTTTTTTTTCGTTTTGTTTTATATTGTTTGCTTTTCTTTTATTTATTCATTTTTTGACACTCAGGCTTCGATTTTTATAAAATTTTGCATGCATTTGGAAAAGCAAAAAAAGATTTTTGTAGAATCGCAAATGGTTTAGGTTTTACATGCTGTTCAAGTTTTTGGTATTTTGTTGTTTTCTTTATCAAGGAACTAACTTGTCTTTTGGTTGAAAGCTGTTTGGTTTCAGCTAGAAGTTTTAAAAGCTGAAAAAAAAAATTATAATGATCTTCTTTCTTTATTTATTTATCGTGATGTGTTTTGCTTAAAGATAAATCAATGCAGATTATAGTTTGCAAAAGATGTGTTAAATAATATCTGGGCAGGGGTGCCCGTTCCACCCAAGTTCAATTCCCTCCCCCCCCCCCCAAAAAAAATGTTTCCTCAACCCTCTTTTCCTTTTTTATTTTTCAGCTCGCTTTTTATTTTATTAATTTTTTTAAATATTTTTTATTTACTTATTTATTTTAATTATCATTTTATAAGAAAAGTTCTTTGCTACGCCAATGACATATACACACATACTAAATAAATAAATGGTATAAAATAAATTAAGTAATTTGAATTAAAAAGTTTGGCTATCATTTTTTGAGATTTGGCTACCATTTTGTGAGGATCTGGTAGCCATTGGCTACCAATTCAAAATTTGAGTTTTGTGGTATATACAGGTATTAACCCTAAAAAGCCAGAATTGAAGAGCAAAACTGATAGGTGTCCTCCAAGCTGCAAAGTTTGAAGTTCAACAAACACACACTTTGGCAACAAGTTCCATAAAACATTGTTGAAGCTTTCATTTGCATTCTGTGTGAGCCCATGTAAGCACTTTGAAAGAAGATTTTTGTTGCACAGTTTCATATACACTGGTTTGACTCTGTTGATGATGGAGTTTTGCAATCCAGGAGACATATCAGTGAAACTTCCCCCGCCGTTTAAAGCTCTCTTATATTTACACCAACTGTCTGCTGTTTTTGGGCACTGTCCATGCATTGGATTTTTTTTACTAGAACAACAGTGAAAGAATGCTGCTATAACAGCAGATTGCATGGCTTGTAAATTTCCGGTGTTACTACATATGGCTATACCATAGTAGTTCTGCAACTTGTCTATGAATTTGTCCGTTAATTTTCCTTTGCCACCTAATCCTTTTCTGCTTTTTTTAAATTTACGCAATCTATTGCCAACACGCTTTTGCACATGTCCAATACACTCTAGTTTTTGCATCGAATCTCTTCCATAAGTGTCTTTCACTTCTAAGAACGCTTTACAGTCCCCATCCCCAAAATACTGCACGTATTTTAAACTGTGTTTTGCCAAAGATCTTCTAAAAATTCTTCGAGCACCAACGACTTCCATACTTCCAGAAGATCCTGCGTGATTAGCACATATGTGTTCCTTCTCACTTTTTGCAAGACAAGAACAACAGTATTGGGAGAGCATTTCAATGTCTAGAACTTTTCCAGTGTCCACAGCTATCGCTGAAACACAACCATTTAGAGATGTGTGACCAAGTCGTTGCCAGGTGCCATCCACGGAAACACCACAGGAATCTGCTTTCTTCAACGCCTTCACTTTTTTTGAAGATTCTTGCATATTCTGCTCACTCGCAAAAAGAAGAGCTGCTAACAGTTTGCCTTCATTTTGCCTAAAAGCAGCTTTTGACATGAAAGGCAAGTTCACCGTGAAAAATAGCTTTTTTCCAGCTGTAAATACTTTACCGATGAGACGCAGTCCCAGTACAAGTAACTGGTTAAAAATGCTCTGTTTACCAGTTTTTGGCGTCGACGAAAATCCAGTCACAAAACCACACTTGCAGGTAATTGAAAAATTAGAATTGATTCCAAATCTGGAATCTTCTGTTAGTTTCAATCCTGCATCAAAACAAGAGGGACAGCATAAAATAGAAATCACAGATATTAGGCAGGAAATATCTAATATCCTATTACCTTGCAGCTTTTCTGTGTCATCATTTATCAAATTTAATTTCTCAGCTGCTTTCTCAACACATAGTTTAGATGCACTCTTAATTTGTACTGTATCATTGCTTGGGCTTTTAACTTTGGTATAACGATTGCCTTGAAAACATCTTTTTTTAGACTTTTTTTTTTAACCAGATCTAGCTTTTGCCATAATTAAATAATAAAAATTAGATCAAAATAATTAAAAAAAAGCAAAATTACGGCTCAAAAGACAGCAAATATTCAGTGTAGTATAAAATAAAGCAGATATAGAAAGCAAGGAACAACGATCTAGAAAACAGCAATGTAAACATCAAACTTTGTTGCCACTCAAGAATAATTTCTTTCAAAAATAAAAAATAAATGATTGGCAACATGTATTCTGTAAGCATTAACATTATTCTATACTTATTTATTCAAAATAAAACGGGGAAAACAGCCTATATCTGCATTGTTTACACTCGTTTTGACATTTTCAGCTGACTTCCGGTACATCTGAATCTCACTTTCGGTTTTTTAAATAGGCTGTAACTTTTCTTCTAGTGGACGAAAAAATAAAAGTAATACATTTTTAGAATCCCAAGAGTATATTCTCTTCAAATATGTAATAAACGAAAAATCGATTTTTTTTGTGAAAATCTGTCATTTCAACGTAGGCAGAATTAAAGAAATAATATATAAATTTTTATATTTTAAATTTTAATTTGACAGTTTATGTTTTTAAAAGAAAATTGTCACTTTTTGATACCACATAAGTTTTTTTTTTGGCAAAATTCTCAATTACTAAAGGATTTACCCTGCCTTCGGATAAATACCCAAAAAAATATTTACCTTCCCACCCGACATCACTAATTGCATGTATTAAAAATAGTTCAAATACATTTTCATCATGAAGTACCGGGGAGCAAATGCAAATGAGCAAGGCAACAGAAAACATTTTTTTTTTTTGCTTATTAATGTGAAAACTGTTTCTATATTTGCCACGTTATCACTTAAACAGCAATAAAATAAATTAATAAATAACATCATAGTCTTAATAACTTCCCAGTTAATCCTTCCAAGCATCCCTCATGCTTTTTTTTTTTTTTTTTCATTTTGGATATGACTAACCTAGATTGTGACTTTGAAATCCTGAAGTTCATCATTGAATTGCTTATACTTGTCCAATTATGACATTGAAAAGAAAGGTTCTTAGGTTCATGATATGTTTCTTTCATAATTTCATCAAGTCTTCCAATAAAAAATATTATAAACTGTGTAATACATATGTATGTATCAGTTTTACCAATTATTTCATATTTAGATGTTAAAAAAAATTTCAGACTCACTTTTTGATTTTTTTGTAAAATACCCAGTTTTTGGGTATTTACCCAGGCCTTGGGTAAATACCCGGGTAAATACCCAAAAAATATTTACCTACACATTGGGTATTTACCCAATCCACATCACTAATTACACATAATTTTATATATTTTTAATTATAATTATATCTGTTATGGAGGTTTGGTTTCCAACATATTATTTTTGTGAATATATTTATTTAAAATATCATCACGAAGATCACAAAAAAGTGAAAAAAAAAATGCATGGGATGTCCCAAAATGTATTGTACATATTTACCAACTCTACTGTTTTTAACGGGAGACTCCCGTGTTTTTTGCTTCTATCTCCCAATTTACCGTTTTTTACAATTTTCTCTCGTTTTTGCAGTTTTTTTCAATTAATCATCAAAAAGTTTCACTTCCTTTTCAATGGATGGCACTCTTTTCTAAAATAAATTCTTTTTAAAAGAATTTTTTCAATTAATAACTCATTAAGTAAAATTTATTTTTGGAAGCTTTCCACATTGCATGTTTAACGAAGCACGTGCTTCACCAAAAATTGAAGCAGATTTCAATCTTTTTGCATCTTAAAAATGTCTCAATTATTTTGAAAGTTTGAAGGAATTTTAACATGTGCCTATATACCTACTTATTTTATATTTTATTTTCATAAAATATTTACTTTTATTTTTTTTATTTATTTATTTATTTTTTGGATTTTAGTAAATAAATTTTTATAGCGACTTTTTTGGTTTGAAACTGGGGAATGTACAAAACTTTAAGCAAATTCACCCGTTATGATTTTTCCTTTGCAGTATTTTTTATTTTTCTTGCTGCTACCAATTAGCTAAGATCTGCAGAAAAAAACCCAGTTCTCTTTAAATTTAGTATTTATATTATTTAAAAACATAATTTTGTTGTGAAATATGATGCCGGTGTATCACCTATATACCTTTAGTGGAATCTCCTGTTTTCTTTTCTTCAAAGGTTGGCAAGTATGGTTTTAAATAGAAGAAGAATTAAAGTAGATAAAGACACACCAGCAGTTCTAAATCTTTCTAAGGTAAAAATGAATGAAACACGTAAGTGTATCAAGAAATTCACAAGAGCCATAATATTTTAAATAAAACGGAAAGAAATTGCATATGATATCACTGCTAAAGATCACCTCAGTTCAAAGAGTTCAAAAAAAAAATTTCTGCGGCCAAAACGTTTGTTTTTAAAACAGACAAGAATTTGAGGGAGAAATTTGAAAATTACATTATGAAAAAACTAAAACAGTTAAATATTTTTTGGAAATGAAAAAGTGGGGGCAGGATGTTTTACAACCTATTTTTAAAAATGAAAAAAGATTGTGAGCAAAGCAAAATAAAGGGAGGGAGCCGTTTTCTGAGCAAAACCCCATCTTTTTACTTCACTAGCCTAAAATTGCGTTTTTATAACTTTAATTTTATAGAAACTTCAGAGGAAATTCCATGAACCTGCTTCCACTATTATTTTCAAAAATTATCTAATTTTTTTTTTTTTAAATAAAGAGCATTCTTGCCGATCCCCGCCTCTTCCCAACACTTTGATGATCATCTAAAATTTCAAAAACTTTCCGCTGGAAAGTCCCCAAACCCATCTCATCGACCAGCATTATCAAATGCATTAAAGGTAGTACAAATGCACATTTACAGTTTTAATTTCGAAATTTTCCAGGGAAAAGATCTTTAACGGCCCTTTCACATCATAACAAATCGTCCAAAATTTCCTTTTTAGGAACTTAAGTTTGAAACCTTTTCTGGGACGTGACCCTGATTTCAGCCCTTCTCCCACATTTTTGAAAATCTTCTAAGATTCGTTTTTAAGACTAATTGCGACGTAGAGGGGGAGGGGAGGGGAGAGTCCAGGAATTCATCCCTTTCTGCAACATCAAAGATGAGATACAATTACGTATTTCAGTTTCGAAAACTTTCCAGGGCAAGTTCCGAATGCCATTAATTCTCGTTAAATCCCCTTTTTTGATGGCATAATTGAAGCGTTGCATTTTCAACGCTTCAATTTCTAAAATTTTCTGGAGGAACCCCTCCCACCCATTTGACATCATTGAACAAAAACAAAGAAGGAAATCCATTCCTCATTTTGTCAACACAGGGAAACACGAAATCTTCACTTGGCACTGGCTGCAGCTAAGCCTCTGAGAATAGCTGCGGGGTGGGGTACAATTTCAGTTCGGATATGTGAGGTGGGGCGTAATCTTTAAGTCTGAGCAAGACACGTGTTTCAATGTTGGCATGTTTCTGCGTGATTAGATTTTCCTTGAATTTTAGCTTTTTTGTTTATTTTGTAAAATTTTCCTCTTTGTTTCACTTTTTCAGACTTCAGATCGATCCTATATTTCTTATAAATCTGAAAAGATTCTTATTTTTCTTGCATTTTTGTTCCATTTTCCCCCAATCAATCTTTATCCACAACAAAATCACGTATGGCGATTAAGGGCATAAAGTAGGTGCAGGCAGTCAAAGATTATTTTTTGCAAAAGTCTGTAGAATTTCTACAAATATCTTAATGTTGCAAAAATTTTGCAGATTTCATCAAGTTCAAAGTAAATTTAACGTTTCTGCAAATGACGCATAAAATTCTGACATTTTGTGCGAACTTTTCGCCTAATTAGCGTAATTTGGGAGATTTTCAGATTTTCTCTTCTAAATTGAAGAAATCTGCAGAATTATATCTTTTGATGGAAGATATTTGCAGAACATCTGCAATTTCTGCAAAAATTCTACAGATTTTTCTAGAATTTCTGCATAAAATTTATCTGTGTTTTCCTCTGTCATTTGAACAGGATTGTTCTTCAACTGCACCTCAGGCACCTGTTCTGCTACGTCCGACTCAAACTTAGAAGTATTCTGCTTTGTAGCATACGAGTGCATGTAATTGTGAGAGTTACTAGTGTAATTTTTTCAAAACCTTGATAACTCGAAAACTTGATTTCTTGAATTTTTTCCCCGTCCCAAGAGATTTAAGATATTGAACTTGTACTGTAAAAAAACAGAGTTCGTACGCTCCTTCAAAACTCCTTCATTTACGAAATTTTTTTGAAGGGCCTTTCAAACTTTTATTTTAGTTTTAACTCTTTCAGAACTCCTTCTTTTTTAGATCAAGACTTTATAATCTTCCTCTAGGCCATTTACTTAAAATACTTCAATCAACAACTTAACTTCCTCACAAGGGCGATTGTATTGTATAAAGGCGATTTTAATGTAATTTCGTATATTTATTTTTTTTATAAAGATGTGATTTACAAATTGATCATAGAAGTCATAAAAGTTGAAGGTGAAAATATTATTAATGACTAAGACATTTCACAAGTGAAGTTTAAACATGCTTAAGTGATGCTTGGCTATTTTCTCAAGTTTTATGATTATTATTTTTTTTCTCCATTACACTCTCAGCAGCAAAAATCAGGTTGTCTAATTATTACTTAAATATTTAAAAATACATAAGTAGATGTATATATGAAGTGAGTATTTTTTAAAAGAAAACTATTGTTTAATAAATTTCAGTTATAATATTGTAAGAAGGATCTTCCACAAGTGATGTCATGCCATGTGGGGGAGACGGGTTCATGAAATTGTGACAAAGGAAAGAGAGAGGGGGATAAAAGTAACATCACACAGTTATTGTTACACTATGTTTGTAAAAAATATGACGTGACAAGAGGAGGAGTTAGGTGAAGTGTGACTTTGTGAGAAAGGGGAAATGGGGTCAAATATGTTGAAAAAAAGTGTGACATTATTAAATGACACACAACCCATTAGTACTCCTTCAAAATCTCCTTTTACTCTTTCAAAACTCCTTCATTTTATTTCTGAAATTGAGTATGAGCCCTGAAAAAGAGCCGTTATGCAATTATGTGAATATACATGCAATATACCAAACAGCGTGGTTATCACATCCGGAGGCAGTTTCATTCTTATTCAAACTCTTCCGTCTGGAATAGTGAATAACCGAGCTCGAGGCAGATGTCGTTTCATTGAAGCTGAGAGCACCAACAAACCAGGGGTGCCCACATAGAGGGGGAGGGAGTCATGGCGCAAACTGCGCTGTTAAAATTTTTAGGGTGTGTTGTTTTAAAGGTATTTTTCTCTTTTTGGGAGGGGGAGGTGTTCCTTCTGGTATTGTGAGAGGGGGGAGTGGAGAATCCGTGAACAAACTGATAGATAAAGTTAATTTACCCTCACCAGCAAGTGTCCACAGCATGGTACAGTTTGACTCGTGAATTGAAAGCAACGCTAGGGTATTTAGCAGTAATTTCTAGGGGTGCGACATCGATGTCGATGTTTTGGAAACATCGATGTTTTTGGACCATCGATGTTTTAATTTCGTTGTTTTTTCAATGTTGATGTTTTTGCATTTTAATTGAAAATTGTCATAAATTTGCTCCAATTTTCTCGCTAGGTAATTAAGTTTACTTATGGAGCTGCCAAAAAAAAAATCATTTTTTGCACCCACTTTATAAGATTAATTTTTCTGTGTGGTGGTTTTTGGGAAGATCACTACAAGATAGTAGATGAACTAGAGAGTGAGGTAGAGGTCAAAGCTATTGGAAGAACCTGACACTGGTAGTCTGGTGCCAAAACTTGCAGCCTATTTCAAGGCTCCAGTTCCTAAACTAAAGGAAAATCCTATATGTTACTACAGTGAAAATTATAGCTTTAAAAATTCAAAGCTGGTAAAAGTTGCTTTAAAGTATTTGATAGTGATGGTAACTTCTGTTCCATCGGAAAGAGATGTTTCTCTGACTGGTTGGATAGTCTGCAAAAAGAGAAATGCGCTTCGGGGGGGGGGGGAGTAAACAAACTTCTTTTTTTCCAAACTGTCAGCACCAATATTCGGGGTTACTTATCGACTTCTCCCAACAAGTCGTCCCTCTATTACTGACAATTTGTGTTTAATTACTAACTAACAGTACAACACATACTGTCCACCTCTGGCAAATTGAGCTCCGCTGCCCGACCGATTCATCGATTCCATTACTTGAAATAGGGGTGAGAAAAAACGGTTTATAAATTTGTGGATTTAGTTGGCAGTGTATTGCCCATTTGGCGAACAATATTACTATACCTAACTATTAGCAAGCGGTATAGGATTTTCTCGCCAATAAAAGGCTTGCAATGGTTGCCCCACCACGCCTAACAATGCCTTTTCATACTGATTGCTCTCCCTTGGAAGAAATGGACTTGTTCAAGGCTATTGCTCAACTTGTCGGAGCTGAACAGTATTTCTTGCTCTTAAAAATAATTGTTAGAATCACGGCCGGCTCTAATCGATTCGCCGCCCCAGGCGATGTTGACAGGAGCCGCCCCTGGCCTATATGTATTTTTTATCTTAAACCATTGAGCATACGAAGGGGGGACCCAAAGGAAACTGGACTAATGGTGCAATGCCAATCCTAGATGTAGTAGAGTGTTCTCGAGCTAGATGGCTCAAGTAGAGACCTTCACAAACTAGCTGTGCAAGTGGCGTCAGTTTAATTGATACCGTCTGATCGTAGGGTTGATTTTCTCAGGTGCTGTTTCTTTCCGCATGCGAAATCATTACATGGCAGATTTAAAAGAACAAACTAAACTTAAAATTTTGCTTCTCCTGCTTGAAAAATCGGCAACGGATTAGCTTATCAAATGTTTCAACAAGCTTTCAAGGCCGATGCTATGAGCCGTACATAAGTTTTCATGTGGTTTGGGTGCTTTAAACGCGGTAGCATGAATGTTAAGATCATGCTCGCTCTGAGCGCCCTTCAACGTCTTGAAATGATGAAAACATTGAAAGAATCTGCCAAAAAAATCAACGAGAGTCGTCGTTTTACGATTGACGAAAATTTAGAAGAAACAAGAGTGAGTTGGAGCTCGCTAGGGCGATTGGAAGGATGGACCCTTTACAATGATAACGCTCCCGTACACACAAATTTTACTATTAACCGCTAATTGGCCTCTCAGGGGTGGCCAGTCGTTCTTCGACCCTGTATTCGCCAGACCTACCCCCCTGTGATCTTTTTTTGTTCCCGAGGATGAAAAAAAATCAAAAAAGGAAGCGTTTTGATGATGTAGAGGCTGTAAAAACTACTTCGCAACGGGCACTGGACATGGTCAAAGTTAGAGAGTTCCAGGGGAGCTTCTAACAGTGGAAAAAACAAGTGTATTGCATCTAAGGGTGAACACTTTAAAGGAGACAAAAGAAATTTTGTGAATAAACTAATATATAAATATTTTAGAGCAAAAATCCGGTTATTTTTGGGTCCCCCCTCGTACTGTCACGTACTGCTGATTTTGAGCTACAGGGGAAAAAGGAACTAATTTGAGTTTTTCATTTTCCCCCTTATTTTTTTGCCTCTTTACATTTTGCCATTATGAAATTAGCCGCTCCTAAACTCTGCCGCCCTAGACAGTGGCATAGGTCGCCAACCCCAAGAGCCGGGCCTGGTTAGAATTAATTTTATATTCTTAAAATAATTAACACAACTTTTTCGCATCATTCAACTGATGGTAAGTGCTATGATACATTTTTTCTTAGATTCTTTTTTGATATAAATTTACTTTTAGTTTCATTTATTTAAAAAAAAAATTCCCTATTACTATAACTAGTTTGTATTAATCAGCGCTTGTCTTATATTATCATTTTTTGTCCTATTATAATACCAAGATGTTGCGAATTTATTCTTATTAAATTATATTCATGGTTTAAAATTCAGTATTTTCAATATATTCGTCGGGTAGGTATTCTTTTGTATTGCTTAAATTGGTGTAGTATACTCAAAAATGTATGTTGTATATTAATAAAAAGATCGATGTTTTAAAACATCGATGTTTAGAAACATCGATGTTTTTTGGTCGATATATCAATACCATCGATGTTTTGAAACATCCATGTTTTTGCCATCGATGTCGCAGCACTAGTAATTTCACACCCCTAAGCAAGGGATAAGGTAGAGCTACATGCAGTATGCTATAAAGTCCGGTCATCACATCCATGGACTGTGGTTTCGTTCTTATTAGAACTCTTCAATCAAGAATTTTGAATAACCGAGCTGGATCCCAGTGACGGGTACAAGAGTAGAGTCACCGGTAGCATGCCCCCCCTCCCCCTCCCGCCCCCCAAAAAAACCGCTAACATATTTAAATGTTTGCTTGAAAAAATAAACTTGATTTAAACAATATATACAAATACAAAAGTGACGACCAGCAACAGGCTCTGGGCCCAGCTGGACTGGTCCTAGTCAATTTACAATCCCCAGTGAAGATCAATGGCCCTCATAAAACTGTCTACTCCTGTGCTCATTACCACCTCTTCCAGTAAGCTGTTCCAAGGTTCCACTACCCTGCTAAAATAATAATTTTTCCTAATATCCATGTTAGCCTGAGATTTAAATAGCTTAAAACAATGACCCCTTGTCCTGTTTTCAGTGCTAAACTTTAGCCCCGTAACATCTTTCATTTTAATAAATTTAAACAGCTGAATCATGTCCCCTCGGTCTCTTCTTTGCTCAAGACTGTACATTTTTAGCCTTCTCAGCCTGGAATCATAATCTAAGTGGGAAAGCCCACTTATTAGCCTTGTAGCTCGCCTTTGAACCCTTTCCAATACATTAATGTCTTTCTTAAGATAAGGAGACCAAAACTGAACAGCATACTCCAAATGGGGTCTTACCAAACTTCTATATAAGGGCAGAAGAACTTCTTTAGATTTATTTGAAAGAGATCTATTGATAAACCCAAGCATCTTATTCGCTTTGTTGCTAGCAATGCTGCACTGTTGGCTAAACTTTAAATCCTGACTTATTAAGACCCCCAGATCAGTAACTTTGTCTGCCTGACTAATGACTGAACCTTGCAAATAATAACTTGTACACCCCGGTAGCAGAAACTGCGAGACGTGCGTCGCAGATTTTTCGGCGGCCTGCAGATAATTTTACCAAAGAACAAAACGAAAGAAAGGGGAAAATAAATAAATAAATAAATAAAAGAAAAAAAAAAGAAATACAACTTAAAAAAGATCGTTTGGAGATCGCTTTTTGAGCGATTCATGCTTCAGCATTTCAACTAGAAACATAGTCGCCATATTTGGTCATTCACAAAATCGAAGTAGAAAAGTTCAAAAGTTTTCAAATACAAAGATGAATTGGATGTATTATCTTTCTGCCAAGAAATGAAAATAACTTAAAATCTACAGCAAATCGTTCTTTTATTTTTATTTTTTAAAATAATTTTCTTGAGAAGTGAAAAATTTTATGTGAACATTTCACCTTATCCTTATTGCTTCGGACGCAAAAGCGCTAAAACTTTTTTACTAAAGTTTAGTCTCATGAGGATTTTTATTTTGAAAATATTTTTTGCAACAAATTCAGAAATTAATATCTTAATTTTTAGCGTAGTCGCCATGTTTGGTCATTCCCAAGATGTTGGTACGTAAGACTCATGAAGTGCCTACGTTTTCAAAAACGGAATTAGATGTTTATTGCAATGCAAACTGCTGAAAATTAAGCAAAATGTGTCTTTTTTTTTTTGGATAATTCTTAATTATAATCTTTGAAATTGCAAAATTTTATCTTCAGAATATTATCTTATCTTCATTGCTTTAGAGGCTAATGTGCCAAAAACTGACTATTTCACATAAATTGTAGTTTTTTAAGGGTTTTGAATTTATTGCTACTTTTATGCAACAAATTCAAATATCTATTTATAACCATGAATTTTTCGCGTAGACGCCATGTTTGGCCATTCGCAAGATAGAAATGAAGGATACTAATACTTACCTAAGTTTCCAAAAACAGAATTGGATGTTTACCTCAACACAAACTATTGAAGATAACATAAAGTGTTCAATAAATCATGTTTTTTTTTCTTTTTATAATTTTTTTTTTTTGAAAAATGCGAATTATTATCTGCACAGTTGTATTTGATCCTCATTGATTTGAAGGCTTTGCTATAAGCTAAATATTTCATCTAAAATGCAGTTTCCTGCCAACTTCTCATTTACTAATTTAAAAAATTTAAAAACACATTTCAATGCAAATTTTCCATATTAAAATTAATATGTCTTGAAGAATTGGTTTTCATAGTGTGTAGAGTTCTATTTATTTTTATGAAAGTAGTGAAAGCTGCTTCCTCCCTCCCCCCCCTTATTGCTTTAAAACTCAGCGACAGTGGTGGCCACTAAGTTTTTCGGGTCTAGTGGCCACTGGCCAGCTGGAAAATTGTCCAAGTCTTGGCCTTCACAAAGGACTTGTGTATTTTATTGAAACTTAAAATAAAACGAATAATAATGCTGCAGATTATTTTCAACTACCGGAAATAGTGTTGCAGACTGGCTAGAAAGTTTCTGCTACCGGGTTGTACACTTATTTCCATGCCCTAAATGTAGCACTTGACATTTCCCAACATTAACAGCCATACCCCATTTATCAGCCCACTCCGTAATATGATCTAGATCCTCTTGCAGCTGTTTTGCTTGTTCTTCATTTTCTACAGTCCCCATAACTTTGACATCGTCAGCAAAACAATTCATGTTCCAAGAAATATTTTTGTGAATATCGTTCATAAAAACAATGAACAAAACAGGCCCTAACACTGATCCTTGAGGAACCCCGCTTAAGACCTCACTCCAATTAGAATAAATTCCCCTTACAACTTCTCTTTGTTTCCTTCCGGTCAGCCAGTTTTTACCCAAATGAAAGTTTTCCCTCCTATTCCTATATCAGCTAATTTGCTAAGTAGAGCAATATGCGGTACCTTATCGAAAGCTTTTTGAAAATCAATGTAAACAACATCTACAGGTTTCTTATTGTCCAAAGCCATGGTAACTTTGTCATAGAAATGTAATAAATTTGTTTGCCCAAGATTTACCTTTCCTGAAACCATACTGAAAACTAGTCAATAGATTATTAGTCTCTAGAAAATTTACTATCTTAATTTTCATCAATGTTTCAAAAATTTTGCAAACCACCGAAGTTAGACTCACAGGTCTATAATTTCCCGCACTCCCTTTAGACCCTTTCTTGAAGAGCGGTGTAATGTTAGCCAGCGGTGTAATTGTTATGAAAAACAATTTTCTTTAATTCAATATTTTTGAGGCATTACATAAAGGGGTGGATACAAGGAGGCAAGGGGGTCATGTGGGTTGCGACCTCCTTCTCCCCCCCTCCCCGGAATCTGCAAAATTTTATTCTGATCATATAAGGTTCATTGAATTTGAGTAGTAGAAATGAGTGCTTGAAAAAAAAACTGAACAGAACCATAAGAAAAAAGAAATTTTTGAACCCCTTTTTTTTTGTGGTATAATATGTCATTTGCTATTGATATATAGCTATGTCCGGGGTAAACTTGGAAAATACCGGACTGATTTCGTTAAAGTTTTTAGTTTGCCTAGGTTAGTGCTGGGAAGGTTTAAAGTAAACGGGGTCAGCCCGCACAAAAAAAAAGAAATGAAGGCGCTCAGGATCAAAGGAGCGAAAAAAACCACAGGTGCATAAGGTTTTTGGAAACACGTGAAGGCGCCCTCACTTAGTTAGTTAAGGCAATGACTACTTACAGGGGCGGACTGGCCTACTGGCCGATGTGCCCTCTGTAAGCCTTCGTTTTTTGGGGAGGGGGTGGGATATGAGACCTCGAACCTGTGCATTTTGTTTTCACCTTAAAAACCTTTTTGACCTTGAACCTCACCTCTTTTGTTTCTTTCTTTTTTGCTGCCCTTGAACCTATGCGCCTTTTGTCATATATTTTTTGCTCTCAAACGCGTGTGCCTTCCTTTTTTTCTCTCTCTCTCTTTTTTTTTTGCCTGCGAACCTGTGCTCGTTCGTTTCTTGTTGCGCCCACAAACCTGTGCACCGTCGTTTTTTATTTTGCACCTTATTAAGAGGACAAATTTTCGTAGCTATGGTTAGAAATCGTTTGCGTTCATTCAAGGCTTAACTTAAGCATAAAACATAACTCTTCGAACTCCACTTTCCACTGGCCTCCGTGAGCGAGACCAAACCTGGGCGGTGGCCAGTTTTGGTGGCGTCGAGTACCACTACACACACATGCACACCTCCACAACCACACATACACACACACACTCGTGAATCTTGATTGGAAAAAACATAATTTGAATTCAAGACGTAAAAAATTCAATTAAAAAATATATTTTTTATTTTATTTGCGTCCACGACCATGTGCGCCTTCGTTTTTTTCTTCTTTTTTACGCCCTCTAACCACCTGTGCACATTCAAGGCTTTTTTTTTTGCATCCTTTGGTAGTGAAGATTGGCTTCCTCTTGGGGGACCCAGTCCGTCCCTGAGTGCGTGTCGATCTTTGTGATTTAAACTGCTCTCCAACTAGGTTGAACGCTCTCTTTCTCGTCTTACTATGTCAGCTCCAGTGATAAATGGTCCACATGCATGTCAGTATCCAGTATTTCGTGTTCGTGGTTCAATGAGAAAATTTCCTGAGACAATTTAGAACTAAAGAGTAAAAAAGAAAAAAAAAATTTTTGATGTTGATTTAGTAGTGAGACAAAATTCGCCATTCCTAGCAAAACGCCGTCTTAAAAAAATAATAATAATGATTTTAATGTAGTGTTACAGAATTTGTCGCCCCTAACAAAGTGCCGCACAGGGCGAATGCCCCCTTTGCCCCCCCCCCTTATGCTGCGCCACTCAGGGGAGAAATTGACCCCACTGACCCCCATGTATGACGGGCCTGAAACAAAAGTTTATATTGGATACAAGAAACACACACACACAAACGTTTAATTTACATTTTGCGTTATTTATTTAGTTAGATTATTTTATTATAAATTGTATATCTCATATTTAAGAACAAATTTTTTTTTAGCTCCGCATTTTGATTCTTTTTTCCTTTTTTAAATTCAAACATCTGCTCCTGTTGATGCGAGAATCATGTCAGCTGCTGATTATTTTTAACTAAGACAAATGACATTTGACCTTTTGTATTTGTAGTTTATGAAAAGAAATTTAAAAAAAAAAAGATTTTATTGCATCAAAATGTAAGGGGATTTCGGGGGGGGGGGGGGTGCAATTGCATTTTGTTCTTTTACACTTAAAATTTTTATTATTGTGTTGTTAAAAGACTTTTTTTTTTCCTGAATTTTATTTTATGTATTTGTAGTAAGTAATCTTTGTTTCCAACCGTTTACTTTTTTTACTGACGATTGTCATTTTGTTTCTTTCGTCTCTTCTTACTACTCTATCTTTCATCTTTTAAATTGTTAGAAGATGCTTTTTGCGCCCTAGTGTCTTAAACTACCTTGATTTCGATTTATAGGGTCTGGTGGGGGAAAGTGGTCAATGGGGTAAAGTGGTCATACGTCAAATAAATGACTATAGCTTGGAAATAAATGTTCGAATGAATGTGAAAATTTTATTTTAGGTTTGGGGAGTTAGAAACTACATTTTAAATACAAAATTTCCAAACCTGGCAAAATTTTATTTGGCAAAAAAAAATATTTTGTGTAAATATGAAAAATTTAAAAATCTAAACACCTCTTTTAACTTCCTTGGGAAATTTTGTTTGTTAGAATTATGAACAGATTGACGGCACAGGAAGCTTCCTACATGTCTTAAGATCGCTTACTCATTAGCAGTTAGCTGAATATATTTTAGATCATTTTTTAGAACAATTTCAGTAAGATGGGGTAAAGTGGTCATAATATAAGGCTTAACGAATATTGTTCTTCTAATGTCACTTAAGAGTTATGTATTAGGCAGATATGAATTAAATATTAATTTCACTTAATATGTATTGTTTTTACCGTAAATGGGGTTAAATATACGAGTATATACGTATGCATACGCATATACTCATGTAGGCACGTATACAAACGTATTCACATAAATACACCAGTAAATACGTATATGAGTTTCTGCGATATGGGTTATTTTTCATCTATGCAGATACACATTCGACTATACAAGTATATACTTGCTTTTACTCGTATGTATACAAACACTTATATACTCAGGTAGACACGTATATACACGTACGTACGCGAGTAGATACTTACATACAAGCATATGACATACAAGTATACAGGGTTAGTTTTAACTCTTGGGAAAATTTTTACCAGGTGTTAGAGGGGAGGATAAGAAGCAAGAATCACAAGGAAAATATGGTCACAAACACAGCGCTACATGCACGCAAAGCCAAAGACTGATGGATGTAAAACAGGTCACAAATTTGTTACACTAAGACGATTTTTCCCAACATTTTAGGTTGTAAGAAGGTTTTAAAGCGATTGAAGAAATTTGCGGCCTGCAGCTGTAATGCATGCGTCGCAATCACAAAGCACTCTCTGTTTTAATAACGAAACTTTTGAAAAACTTTCATCCGTCGCTGCGCCTTTGTTGCGATGCGTGTATTAGAACTACTACGGGCCGTAACTTTTAAAAAGTGCTCTAAATATTTCTTAAAAACTAAATTTTGAGTAAAATCATCTTTGTGTAAAAAATTTGTGACCTGTTTTGCATCCATCAGTTTCTGGCTTTGTGTGCATGTAGCGCGGTCAACGACCATAAACTCCTTATTATTCTTTGCTTTTTATCCTCACCTCTCACACCCCTTAGATTTTTGCTCAAGAGCTTGGATTCACTCTGTAGACATACATGTATGTAAGCGTATATACTCGTGAATATATATATGTACTGGTTGACGAGTATGTACGGACACATAAATGTACGTATATACGTTTTTTCAGGTATATAATTGTGTTTACACGTATACATACGTATATACTTGTGCTTCCATATATACGTGTATATACGTGAGTAGACACGTACAAACACGCACTGGATGCATCCACGAATTAACTCGTGTATACCCGTATATACATTTATGTATAGTTATGTATATACCCACATGTACACTTGTACATATATGCGTATATACGTGTACTATACATGTATATACTAAAGTATGCACGGCATCTACTCATATATGAACGTGATTACTCATGTTTACACGACACGTATATACTCGTGAATACACGCATATATTAGTGCATATACCTGTAACCATGAAAATAACTGAAATATACAAATATGAGAGTTATTTAATACGGTTTTGCATTTATTTTTAACTATGACCACTTTACCCCATGCTATGACCACTTTCCCCCATCCCATGGGGTAAAGTGGTCATAAATACAAAGGGAAAAGAAAGTGTTATAAAACTAATTAAATCAATATTTTTTTTTCTTAACTTCAATGTACTGTGTTCTTTAATAATGCAATGTAAAATAACAACAAAAAAAGTTGAGGTGTTTAAATTATTTGTTGTATTTATTATCCACCAAAGTTGAAAACCTACGATTTTATGACCACTTTACCCCACCAGACCCTACTTGATTGAATACAGTTGGTTCATTTTTTGGATCATTTTGTGTTGTTAAAAAGTGTCTTATGTTTTTTAACTAGTGTCTTCTAGTGAATTCTAAACTTTTCTGTTTTTGCACAGACATGTAATATGTTTTTTTTTTTTTTTTATAGGAGAGAAATTTCAAATTACTTTATTTTTCAACTTAATATTTCTTCTCATTTTAAAAATATTTTTTGACCTTGTTTTAATAGTTTTAAATCGTTAAAAGTGCCTCCCCCCCCCCCCTTTAATTTTTATCTTAACAAAATTTACTTAAATTTATTTTTAAATCTTTTTTTCATTTCAAGCTATGTCATGTCAAGCTATTTGTTTTTTCATTAGTAGGTGAACAAGAAATTACTTTACCTTTACTACCCTCATCCTAAATTGTTCTCCTTCCTTCAGAAGATGTTTTTTCCTCCGATTTTTGTGTTTTTCTTTTTGTCCTTGTTTTCATCTCTGCTCAGTTCTGTTTGAAATGTTTCATGTTACTCTTTTTTTTTTTACTCTTTTGGTTATTTAAAATTTTAAGATTGCCCTTTCGCTTGTGTGCTTATTTGAGCAAATTTTTTCCTAATTGTTGAAGTTTTATGTCTTTTACGCCTTAAACAATTTCTCTTCTTTGGCACCTTTTTCGAATTGAAACAATCATTTGGTTCAGTATATTCCACTAAGGCTCTTATGCTAAAAAAAATAAATAAATAAAACCAAATTACTTTCTCCATATATCCTTATATATTATTTCTGTAGCCTGCTTTTGATTTCTACTACGCGAGATTTTCCTCAATTCTTGATCGATTTCTTTGATTTACACCTTATTTTAAAGCTTATCATGCAAGCTACTGACGAAAAATAGACCCACGGTCTAAAAAAAAAATTTTCGGGCAAAAAACCCTGTTTTAAAGAACCAGAATGAGGTTTTCGGTTAAATTTATAACTTTAACTTGCACTGTTACCGACAGAGCTGATTAGCTTGATCGGCAGAGCGTTCGACTGGTAACCAGGAGAATGCGTGTTCAGGCCCACGTCCGGACAATCTGCATCAAAAAACTAGAAAAATATCGCGCATTACATGAACAATGAATAACGAATATGAGGAAATGCATGAGGTAGAAACGCTCCTAGCTGTTATGAAAACTCGATGCAACACGGAGCTAAATTGATACTATTGCAAGGGTTTTTTTTTTTTTTTTTTTTTTTTTTTTTTTTTAAAGCTTTGACTCTGGGAAGAAAATTAAAGCATAATGTAAGCGAAAATATAAGTATCAGGTTTAAGATTTCAGACTACATTGGAATTGTTTTTTGTTCAGTAAAATATAATAAATCGTATGTGGAAATATAGATTCTTCTAATGAGTTTTTGACTCTTTGTACAAATAAAAAGAATACTACCTCAATTTAAAGGGTAATATATATATTTTTCTTCTTTTTGCATTAAAAAAAAAAAAAACAAGTAGCGTATCACATTTTTACTACATTTGAAAAGCTACGTTTAAAAAAGAACTTAGTTCAAATTATTTTGTATTTTAACCGTACTGTTAAATGATGAACACATGCTGCCATCTAAGTCATAACGGTTCAAACAGCCTGCGATAACAAATTGTAAAAATTTTTAAAAATAAAAACACTTCTCGGCAAGAACAAAAATTTTAAATTACCTATGGGTTTTTTTTTTTCGGTAGAGCGTTCGGCTATAAACTGTCTGATATATGTCTCTAATAACTGTCTCTAATATTACGCATTACATGTACTCATAACATACAACAGATTACACACATAATAAAATAAATGCAGTGGGAATGCTATTTGGTGTTTCGACTCCTTTATGCAGGCTACAGTTATCATTCAGATAAGTTGACTGCTAATCGAAGGGTGTTCTTCCCCTTTTTTTTAAGCTTTGACTCCGTCCAGACCACTGAGCATAATGTAAGCATAAAAAAAAGTATTAGATATACCTCAAGGGAATCATTTTTGTGCAGAAAAACATTTTCATTCATGCTTAAATGTAGATTTTTCTAATAGCAGTGTTCGAACTTTTGTACAAATGAAAAAATACTACACCAAATTAAAACTTCGAGCTTCAACCAGTAAATCTTTAATTATTTATTCGAATACGATATAAAACATTAAAATTATTATCGACTTCATTAGTAAGAAATCATTTTCTACTCCTCTGCTTTCGGCTGAAAAAAAAAACATTTTGTCTACGTTTGAAAAATTACACTTAAAAAACGGACTCAGTTCAACTGGTTTTAATTTTGAATTTTAAGTGTTCGATTAAAAGAAAAACAAGTGCGGGCTTTTAAGCCGTACAGGTTAAAGAAGCCTGGTATGGGAAATTGTTGAATATTCAAAAATAAAAACACTTATTTTTTCAACCGAATTTATTACTTCGCTAGAATGTTTGTTTCAATCGCTACGTGAGATCTTCCTCATTCTTTAATCAAATTCCATGTTTTACGAATAATTTTAAATCGTATCATGCTGTCTAATGACAAAACATAGACGCATGATCTTATTATATTTTTTTCGACGAAAAACTTTTTTACTGTGTTTTATTACGCATTCCTTCAATGAATAGCATTCGAAAAGGAAGGCACAGTTGCTAGGTTTGTTGGAGCGTCTTACTGTTAATCAGAATGGCGCCAGTTCGAATCCGTGCCACTAAATATCTCTTTAATGTTTCTTTTTTTCCATCAGATGCTCACATGGGCAGGACTGTATTTGCCACAACCAGTTTTTTCACATGCAAAATTACTGATTTTTCACGTGTCACTAAGCCACACTTTTAATGATATTCATATTTGCAGGGCTCCCAAATGGTCCGCTTTTCCCGCCAAAGTCCGTTTTTTAAGGTTAAGTCCGCTTTAGACCGCTTTTTAACATTTTGGTCCGATTAGTCCGCTTTTATATTGTTTTTACTTAAAAATCAGATTTTAAAAGTTTCCATTGTGTTCAAAGATACTGTGCACCCAAACACGCGGCCGCGGCGCCTTAACTTGACTTTCCCATATTATTTCGCTTCAGATTGACGTCATTACTCCTTCAACCGCTGCAGCATGGAAATCCATAAAAAAGAGGTTTGGGGGAAGAGTTATGACGTCGAATCGCGGAACAGGGTGCTACGATATTTCTCGGAATTGCAGCCTCACGTTTGCGATAACGAATGAACTTTCCGATCTCGGATCTCGATAACTCGAATATTCATCTCAAAGTTTTCATTGGATCCCAAGCTCTTGAGACTTGTGTCGTGCGTTGACTGTAATAGTAACACTGCTATGAACCACCTCTTTTGCAAATAAATTCGGAAGTAATCTCGTGGCGCATGCGCCATTTTTTTTACAGGCGCATATGTTCGTAAATTTTACGCCCTTGAAAAACCTTGAAAAGTTCCTGAAAAATATAAAGTTTTTTTCCCAAATGCTTGAAAGCCTTGAAAAAGCATGAAAAGTTTCTTTATTGCCTGATTCTTTCAAAAATCATTACAAGCAATCTAAAGCATACTTCAGATTGCTTGTAATTCTTTTAAAAATATTTCATCAGTGCAATTTTCTGAACATAGGTTCGATATGCAGTATCGCGAAAAATTGCTTTCGTGTTTGAGGTTTCAATCCTTTTGCATCTTGTAAATATTTTGATGTTTTTACAATCGGAAGTTATTTTGACATGTGCTACCTTAGATTAGCTTATTTTTCGTTTAATTTTAATAATTAACGAAGGAATTAGTTTGGAAACCATGACAACATTGAACTTACTCAAACTTTGCGGAAAACTGCTTCTCGCGTTTGAAATTTCAATCCTTTTGCATCTTGTAAATATTTTGATTTTTTTAACAGTAGGAAGTTATTTTGACATATACTACTTTAGATTAGTTTATTTTTCGTTTAATTTCAACAATTAACGAAGAAATTTAGAAACCATGACAACATTAAACTTAATCGGACTTCGCAGAAAACTGCTTCTCGCCGTTTGAAATTTCAATCCTATTGCATCTTGTAAATATTTTGATGTTTTTGACAGCAGGAAGTTATTTTGACATATACTACTTTAGATTAGCTTATTTTTCGTTTAATTTCAATTATTAACGAAGGAATTAGTTTGGAAACCATGACAACATTGAACTTACTCGGACTTCGTGGAAAACTGCTTCTCGCGTTTGAAATTTCAATCCTTTTGCATCTTGTAAATATTTTGATGTTTATGACAATGGGAAGTTATTTTGACATATACTACTTTAGATTAGCTCATTTTTCGTTCAATTTTGATAATTAACGAAGGAATTAGTTTTGAAACCATCACAACATTGAACTTACTCGCACTTCGTGGAAAACTGATTCTCGCGTTTGAAATTTCAATCCTTTTGCATCTTGTAAATATTTTGATTTTTTTAACAGTAGGAAGTTATTTTGACATATACTACTTTAGATTAGTTTATTTTTCGTTTAATTTCAACAATTAACGAAGAAATTTGGAAACCATGACAACATTAAACTTAATCGGACTTCGCAGAAAACTGCTTCTCGCCGTTTGAAATTTCAATCCTATTGCATCTTGTAAATATTTTGATGTTTATGACAATAGGAAGTTATTTTGACATATACTACTTTAGATTAACTTATTTTTCACTTAATTTCAATTATTAACGAAGTAATTATTTTGGAAATCGTGGCAACACTGAACTTACTTGGACTTCGCGGAAAATGGGTTTTAGTGTTTGAAATTTCAATCTTTTTGCATCATGAAAATATTAAAATATTTTGCCCAATCGAATGTTATTTTCCCAAATGCTACCTAAGATTAGCATGTTTTGTGTTTAATTTAGTAGAAAATAAATAAATTTATTATATGGAAAGTATGCCAAACTTGAACTTGGTTCGTAAAAATTTGCTTATCTGAGCTTTCAATCGTTTTGCATCTAATAAATATTTTTATATTTTTGGCAATTTGAAGTTGTTTTGACATGCTGCATTAGATTAACTCGTTTTAATTTTTATTTAAGTAACTAAAAAAATAATATTTTTTTTTAAATTCAAATTTCTAGTTTTGCAACCTTAACTTGCAAACTTAAGTTTAATTATTATTAGCTTATTTTCGGTTATTACTGTTTCTTATAGGGGGGGGGGAGTATTAAATGTAAACAATTGAGTGCATAACATTTTAACTTAGTTTTTGTATTTAAAACAAAGTTGAAATATAAAATTTTATAAAGGTGAATTTTAGTACATTTTTTTCATTGTCATGATGCTTGCTAAAGAGGGGAATCAGTCCCCCCCCCCTCCACCCGCATAAAAGTTCAAAGCACTCATGGTCTTGCAATCATGGAGTTTTTTTTAAATCTAAGTTGATCTGCTTCTCTTTGTGATTAAGCATTTCAGACATTTTTAGGAAAACTTTCATTACAGTAAATCTTTTATTAAAGTGTCTCTTGTAGAAAAAGCAGTTTGTTTTCGTATACTTTTTATATTACTTTCTTTTATTTATATGTTAGCATTAAATGAAATCTGCATATAATATTTATGTGCGAATTTAGGGTAGTACCTTGAAAAACATTTTTTTACACTTTTTTTCTCCCTAAAGAGTATGAACCGTGTGATAAGGAGATTAAATTTAAAATTCAAATATAAAATATTTTATTATAAACTCAGTTGTAGCTTTGTTGAAAATCAAAACAATATTTTTTAGGTAGTGCAAATTTCTGAGCAAATAGTTAGATGAAACTGATGAAGATGGGAACAAAATTAGAGACTGGGGAAAACAACAAGAGAATAAAGTTTTTTTTTTTTTTTGTTTGATGTATGATAACGCTATATTAAGAAGCATTAAAAGACAGAAAAACATAAAAATAATTTTAAACTAAATAAAGATGAAGTGCAACTTCACCTATCCTTCAGTGAGACGTCAAAATATATCATTATGCCTATTTAGTTCTAAAGAGGCTGCCTTAAGTGCTGAACTAAGTGCTCCCCCCCCCCCCCCCAATGTTATGCACTTTTATCAATGGATAAAAAAAAATCAGTTTCACTGGTGATAAAAGAATTGTATCTCTCGTTATTATAGTTAATTAAGGAATTATCTTCACAAATTTAGCAGCTGGCAACTAATTTGCCTTTTGGTCTCTTCATGGGTTTAACTATGAGTGGTCCTCCCAAGGTCCTCTTTTTGATCCTAACTGGTCCTCTTTAGTCCCCTTTTTGATTGAAAATGGTCCTCTTTTACCCTTTTCTGAAGCTAATATGTGTTGGGAGCCCTGTATTTGCATTGAAAATACGTACAATCAAAAGGGGAGCGATGATCAAATTATCACAACGTTGTATTTAACGAGGTTTTGTTACTGATGTCTTCAAATTACATGCCTTCTCTTGTGAGCTTACTTTTTTCCGTTTACTTTTTTCGGTTTTTCTTCATAATATTCTTTCTTTGAAATTTTTAAAGAGCGAAATGCCTTATTAAACGATTCGAAGTACAGTGCGGAGATCCGCACGGGTTGACTAGTAAATTTATATTTATATTACGAAGGTATAAAAACAGTTATCTTACCTTATTTTTTATTTCGTGTGAAAACCTGACTGACATGAGTCAACTTTAAGCTATTTGCACATGCTAAATACCTGTATTTGTATCTTTAACTTTAAAGTTGAATATACAAACACGTTTCCATATTTCTTAACCTGGTTTCTGCATGTTATTAAGGTTATAAAAGATAAATATTTTTTCTCCTGCCAATAAAATTTATCTTAAACTTGATTGTTTCCCCTTGACGTATGTAATCATATATTTTCCTACTTTTTTAAGTTATTTTTTCGTACTTTTTTGATTTTTAATTCCATATTTCCTACTCCCCCCCCCCCCCCCAAAAAAAACACTTCGGGGCCTGTGTGGCATCTAATGCTATAAAACTTCCACATAATTAAACATTTAATACAAGCTGAATCATTGGACGCCATACTTACAGAATGACGTTATCAGTGTGGCTAACCTTGGAGAAACAGTTTGAGGAGCATTTTGAAATTTTGTGGAGCAGCTGGGTGTATTCTACAAAAATCATTAAAAACTAAACGCAATCTAAAACTTTTTGAGCTTTGATGTTCATTTTAAACATTAGCATAAAAATGGTTATTTTTAAATTTATAAAGTTTTAAACACTGTGTCATGATTTGAGAATTTAAGCATCTTTAATTTCCTATATTTACATGTCCGTCATAATAAAGTAGCACAGTATAATTAAAATAAATTTGAATTTATTAAGATCTTCAAGAGCTATATCTTTAGTAAGCCTGATAAGCAATAAAACTAGATTTGAAGAATGATGTTGGCTTAAATTAACTCGAATTGAATAGGATAAACATTTTTGAATAGGCGTGGCAGTCTTCATAAAATAAATAAATAAAGAATAAGAAAGGTTGAAAATATTAGTCTACAAAAAGACATTAATGTCTAAGCAGTAGAATGGCATAGCAGATAAAAATGAGAGAGTATTACAGAAGCGGATGCAATCAGATTTCAAAAGCTACATCTAACATTGCACCCACCGGCACTCTCCAGCATTTCCCCTTCCACTCCTACTTCACCCTCTTCAGTCTTCACCAACAGCAAAAAGTTCTTTACTCAAGAAAGAACATGTGCTTCAGCAAGAATCCTGATGGGAAGATCGGGACAGAAGGGATGTGAGGGAGTATTCACGCGATCGCTAGAAAGTGGCTGTGAAATGGGCGTGGTCAAAACACTGAGTGTACAAGTCTTCAGCAAAAAAATAAAATACGTACAAGAAGGGTTGAAAATAATAGTCTACAAAAAGTTATAAAGGTTTAAGTGATAGGATGGCGTAGTAGACAAAAATGAGTGAGTGTTATGGAAGCGGATGCAATCAGATTTCGAAATGCATAAACGCTGATGCTTTCTATGTCATTCTCGAGCCTTTTTCCCTCCCCACCCACGAAACGAAGTTCCTTTCATCTTTCTACCTTCGTAAGAGCATGTGAGTCAGCAAAAATCCTGACAGGAAGAACGCCATCCGAATCGCTCGCTTGAAAATGCTTGTTTGCCAGGAAATGAAAAAAATACAAGGCGGAAAATCGCGGATCCGCGGAACATTTTCATCCCTGTTAAATGGATACATGATTGAAAGCGAAATAAGCATTGTATTACTGTAAATTTTACTTTCTCATTAGGTTTGGTTTCAAATACCTGCAGATAGTTTTGAGTTGTGTGCGCAGGTACTTTATATTTTTTATCTTACTATGGGGAGGGAGAGGTCCGGTGCCCCTTGCAAGCACAGTTTTTGATATTGAAGTCTTAGAATTTGGATTGTAGGCCGTCTTCAGAAATATTAGAGGAACCTTTCCCCATAAAGATTCCAAACTTGAAGTTTCCAAAAGTTGCAATTTGATACAGTGTTCAATGATTTTCGGGAAAGGAAGGTTGGGGATGCTCTCTCCCCCCCCCCCCCCCCCCGAATTTCTATAGGCATTATTCTAAATAATCATCACTGTTAAGGGAAGGAAATTTTGGGGACTTTCCCCCTTGAGGGAATTTTTTTAACTTGAAAGTCCTAAAAATATAACTATAGGCCAATTTTCAGGCCCGTCTCCTGGGGTAGGGGACCTAGGCCAAATCAGGACAGCAAAATAAAAGGAGGAAAAAAAGTGAAAAACTCAAATTCCCCCTTCCCCCTTTTTTTTCCAGCTCAAATTGCAGCAATACGTGAGAGTATGCTCAATATGATTTAAGGGAAAAAAATGAATTATTAAGACCAGGGGTGGCACTTGTCAACATCGCCTGGAGAGGCAAATCTACTACAGTCAGCACTGTTTGAAAAGGTATAAGGGTTTGATATCCCTTCCAGAAATTTTTAGAAATTGAGGTTATGAAACACAATTTTAGATTCTTTCTAATGATGTTAAAAGGAGTAGGGTCAGTGAACAACGTGCTTTCTTGTTACATATGATCTTATGCAGAAAATTACATTGATTTATTGTTAATAAATTAAGTCAGGTTGGTTTCTTGTTCAAAGAACATTTAATGATTTTTAAAATATTGAAAAGTAATTAAATTATACTTTCCCCAAAAATTAATCGTTAAAATTTGGTCAATTATGAATAATCCACAAAGTGGCCAGTCATCCATTACTTCCAATTAATTGGCACATCCTTGACCCCGCCCTTACTAGATGTCCTGGGAACATTTCTATTCTCTCAAAATATTGACTTTCAGGCTGTACCTTGATATTCTCCAGTCCGAACTGTAATGACGAAAGAAATGGCAATCTGTAAAGCAGCTGCAGAAATCATCTCACCTTCTCAAAACCAGCCCAGCCCAAGTAAAGTAGTCCTGCAAACTGCTCATTTTGTTTTAGCGAATTATGTACTTGATTCGATATTTAAATATATTTTTTAATTTTAAAATACTTTTAAATTTAGTCGGAAAAATGTAAGCAATTGTTAAGGACTTGTATAAAACTGCAGGATATCAAATACAAACTTATGGGGTGCAGAAATCAGAAGAAACATTGATTTGCTTTGTGAAACCCCCTAAACATGCTTGGAGAGGAATATGCCCTCCTGTTTTAAGATTGAATGTTGTCCTCTGATACATGTTCAATTTTAATTTTGTCTCATTTTTTATAGATAAATAAATCAAGATGTCCTACATGTTAGAACATCTTCATAATGGATGGCAAGTTGACCGTGCTATTCTATCAGAAGAAGACAGATTGGTTGTGATTCGATTTGGACATGATTGGGACCCAACTTGTATGAAAATGGATGAAACTCTTTATAAGATAGCTCAAAGAATCAAAAATTTTGCTGTCATTTATTTAGTAGATACCACAGAAGTGCCGGACTTTAACAAAATGTATGAACTTTATGACCCTTGCACGCTGATGTTCTTTTTCCGTAATAAGCACATTCAAATTGATTTAGGAACTGGCAACAATAATAAGATAAACTGGGCAATTGAAGATAAAAATGAGATGATTGATATTTTAGAAGTTTTGTATAGAGGAGCCAGAAAAGGGAGAGGTTTAGTTATATCACCTAAAGATTATTCGACAAAATACCGCTACTGATTTGTTTATGATATGTATGTTTTCTTATGTTGAGTATGATGTGTATGTGTATATTTTTTCATTGCACCAGGGTATTTAGCCAATTGAAAATTTATCCCTGATATTTTTCCAACCACACTTTATCTTACATGGTGAACTGAAGAACACTTATTAATGAAGCACTTCAATGTGAAGTAATTTTTACATACATTCATCAGAAGTATTTTCAGCTTTGTTTTTTGTACATAAATTTCTGGATCATGTGTATGTTATTCATTTACTTAAAAGAAAATGTAATTTATAGCCAATGTTGTCCTTGTCAAATAATTTAAAGTGTTGATAACCAATAAAATTAATTATTTGTAATTGGAAATGATACAGCATTTTGCTCTTGTTATTTTGTGCATTGAATAGTTTTATTCCAAAAAAACATATATTTTTTCGTATTGAACCTGTAAATTCTGTTACAAGTATCATTTAATTTTCTGGAGAAAAAAGAAAGTGAAACATTTTGTAGGGGATAATTTTAAGGGGATTTTAATCTTATTTTGTGGGCATTGCTCATATACTCTCGATGTATATCAATTGACGGCAAAATAGTTTACACTTTAAAAGTGAATGCACAAATTCTGTTTTTTAAAAAAAATATGTGGACGGCTATTTGTCACTCCGTTCCAAGTTATTTTCCTTTAATTGATTTTTACAATTCGTTACAAAAAAAAAAATTTCTTATAAACAAATCTTTTTAAATAATATAATATTTTTCAATCCAGGATTCATTCAGAAGAAAATTGGTTCAGATTACAGATCTTTCATATAACTCCAAACTTTTAAAAACAGACTGCATGTAGGGGCATTCCAACAGGAGGTAGGAGGTCACTGTGATCTCCGAGGGTTTCCTTTTTTTTTTTAATGATTCACTTTTTTTTTTTTTTTGTCTGTTTAAAAAAAATAATTAATGAACCCTAATAATATTTGCGTGTTCGTATTTTATCATTTGGTAAGACAGAGTTTTATTCAGTGAATTGAAAAATTTCATCTCTCAAAGTTTTAAGTTTCAGCGCCTTTTGATTTCACGAAATTGCTAAGTCTAAAAACGGTCTAACTCTAACTTCACAAAACTACAAACTTCGCAAACGAACCCTTTCAAGTTATTATTTAGTACTGGACCTCTATAAATCTTACAACCACGGATCCAGTGCAATTCCTGATATCAGGGGGTTTTTCAGTAAAACATAACCAAATGATCATCTAAATGGGCGACTCAGCTAGGCAGCAGAAATGACACAACGGGGAAAAAAAAAGCTTGATTTATTCTGAAATAGTACAATATGAACTTGACATTTATAGATTTATATGTTTAATTAGGGATGCCCCCCCCCCTCAGAAAAAAAGTTTAATACCACTAAACATTTTAATGGCGCAGCAATGCGCTCAAATATTTTCCCCGTGGTTTAGCTGGATATTTTCCCCATGAAAACTGATTTCAGGACAGATTAGAGTCATTAAAATTTGACATTTTTAATAACTTATTCATTAATGCATGGAGAAGAAATGTTTTTACATTTTTGCAAAGAAAAAAGTACTAAAAGCAAGGTTCGAAGGGGGGCCCTTGCCCCCCCCCCCTATATGGGTGCCCTTGCAAGGTACGGCATGTTGCTCTTCTCAGCAAGATAGCTGACATAGGAATAGGAGGAAAAACTTTACTTAGGGTTAGAAATTGGCTCACTGGTAGTTATCAAAGAGTAGTTGTGAGAGGAAATCATTCTATTTGGTATGATGTTTTAACTGGGGTTTCTCATGGATCAGTTTTAGGGCCTCTTTTGTTTATTATATTTATGAATGACATCAATGAAAATATTTCTGGAAGCATGAATTGTTTTGCTGGTGATGTAAAAGTTATGGGGATTGTCGAAAATGAAGAACAAGTAAAACAGCTGCAAGAGGATCAAGATCATATTACGGAGTGGGCTGATAAATGGGGTATGGCTGTTAATGTTGGGAAATGTCGTGTCGTGCTCAGTGGTTGGAAGTAGCGACGCTACTGTAGTAGCTACATTTTTTAGTAGTTTGTAGTGTAGCGCACTACTTTTTAAAAAAAGTAGAGTAGCGAGTAGTTCGCTACAAAAAAAAGTAGTTTGTAGCGATTTCTGGAAACTACTTTTGAATAAAGTTTAAAAAAAAAAACGTGTTTTCAAACGAATCTGACTGGTGCAATTATTACGCGAGTAAAACTTGCACCAATGAGATTCGTAACACTGAAAAATATGAGCTGACCTCTGATATATTATTTTGACGCCATACGTAGTATCTGTTTGACGCCATACGTTGTATCTGTTTGACGCCATTAGTTTGTTTGGCATAGAAACTTTAACATTTTCCCAATATTCCCCTTGAGTAGAGCATGGCTTAGAAAGAAAAAAACGAATTTATTCCGTTTCATGCAAACTTTGCCCGTAAACAAAAAGCTTTCGGTATCAATGCCATTTGCACATGCAGTCGAACCTCAACTTACGCGAGGGATACATTTCTAACTTTAGATAAACAGCCCGCTTAGGTGAAATTATGTTTCATCAACTTAATATTTCGAAAAAAAAATGCGGAGCGGCGATTTGTACGTTAGCAATCTGATGTTTCGACTCTACGGTGCGGGGAATTTTGGCTTTCAGTGATGCCAAAGGGAAATTCCATTCACGAAACTAATATTTAGTACCCAAGAAAGAGGGTGATATAAACCCTGCGCTTCTGCTCCAAAAATTTTCGTATAGCGGGTGAGGAATTCGCGTCAGCTGCAAAATTCGTTTCTCGAGTAAAACTCGCTATATAGACAAAATTAGTCAATTATTAAATGTTCTGAGTTTTTGAGATTATTCGGTAAAATTGAAAAATTCGTTATTTTATTTTGTCAGGGGCATTAGAAAAGAGATGTGTCCAGGTCCGGAACCGTAGCTTGAAGCTCAAAAGCAATTAATTCCTACGAAATATAAGTTCTTCTAAAATTAACTCATATAATGAAAATTAAAGTTCTTCTCTTTTGTTTAAAAGATGATGCTTTTCATCATCTAAATAAATTTTATGTATATGTATGTCTATGTAAAATTTAAATCAAATTATGACTAGATTTATCTCAATTTCAAGTAGCCGAGTTACACTTCTTGAACGAAATACTATTTACTGTCAGGAAAGGATTAAAAATTTGAAAGTTGAATTCCTTCCACATTTAAGTCCTTTCTTGCAGGGAATATTTGCAAATGGTATACAATGTTTGAATTGACGAATCGTTTCAGTAAAGGAAAGAAAGAATAGATAATTTATAGCAATATTCCATGTTCAAATGAACCAATATATCAATCTCAACATTTTTTTTATTCAATCCGCAAACGGTGTGTATTATGTGTATGTTATTTATTTATTTTTTGAAAAGTAGCGAAGTAGCGACTACATTTCAAAAGTAGTTTGTAGTTACTACATTTTGAAAAAAGTAGTTGTAGTTGTAGTTTAACTACATTTGTGTTAAAGTAGTTGTAGTTGTAGTTCGCTACAAAAAAAATGTAGTTTTTCCAACCACTGGTCGTGCTACAGTTAGGTCATGGAAATAAGCGTATGAGATATCGTTTACAGGGTTCAGTCATAAATCAGGCAGAAAATGTTATGGATCTGGGTATCTTAATAAATCAGGACTTCAAGTTTAGTCAACAGTGCATTGCTAGTAACAAAGCCAACAAAATGCTTGGATTTATCAATAGATCTATTTCAAACAAATCTAAGAAGGTTCTTCTGCCTTTATATAGGAGTTTAGTAAGATTTCATTTGGAGTATGCTGTTCAGTTTTGGTCGCCTTATCTGAAGAAAGATATTTTTATATTGGAAAGGGTTCAAAGATGGGTAACTAAATTAATAAGGGGACTCTCAGATTTAGATTATGATACCAGACTTAATAGGCTTAATATGTATAGCCTGGAGCAAAGGAAAGTCAGATGGGACATGATTCAGTTATTTAAATTTATCAAAATGAATGATGTAAATGAATTAAATTTTTGCAGGGAAAGCAGGACAAGGGGTCATTGTTTTAAGCTATTTAAATCTCAGGCTAACTTGGAAATTAGGAAAAACTACTACTTTAGCAGGGTTGCGGGCACTTGGAATAATTTACCGGAAGAGACGGTAATGAGCAAGGGGGTGGATAGCCTTAAGAGGGCCTTTGATCTGCATTGGGGACTAATTAACTGACTAGGACTATATAGGGACTCTATTCCAAACCATCTCCTGAAGACTCTTCCCCCACACTTCATTGAAAGTCGTCGAAAATAACGTTTTTAAAGCTTCAATTGCGAAGAATTGTCGGTCCTCTTTACGTTCAGCAAAGAAGACCTACAATCCCTTTCTTTAGATTTCAATTTCAGAAAAATTCCTGGAGAGCACCCGCGAACCTCTTCTCTCCCTAGGTCATCTAGAATGCATTTTTAAGACAATAAATTAAAAAAATTCCTGAGGGAGGGGGCGCCGGATCTTTACTCTCATTAACATTGACAAGGATAGTCTAATGACGTTCATTAAAATTATACTTTCTATTTTTGCGCGATATCGCGTGAAAAGTTCCTCCTCTCTAACGATAGCAATCCAGCTTGTAACCCAGCTGAAAACGCAAGACATTTACGACAAGCCTGGCAACGGCAAGCCAGATCATATGATTTCTGTTAACTGTAACCTACAAGAAAAGTTTTGTTTACTTGTTCTGTGTGTTTTCTTGTCACGTTAATTGTAAAAGAAGCAAGTTTTCTGAACGATACTGAATTCCATGAGTATTAATACAATGCAAATAATGCTCGGAAGCTGAAAGTTTTGATTGATATTATTGTCTCTGTTTTCTTGACAAGTTATTGTAAATGGGGAGCTCAGCGTATTTTTGTGTTTTGATATTACTGTTGCAATTTTTGCACTTTTCTAGCACCAGGGACTATCCCTTTTCCAGTGATTTCTCTAATGAATCGGAACTTTTCGAAAATATAGATAGTGATTTTATTCGTAATTCTGCTATTTCCGAAAATTGCAGCGAGGCACTTGAAGCATTCATAATCAAATCAACGAACTTTACACGTTGTGCTGCATTAAATGCTAGTCCAGTACGGCTATGTCGCTCTTGCTATAAAGAATTGAATTCCACTCATGCTGCTTATAAAAAATTAAAATTGGTTTGTCTTTTTTTTTTTCATTGTTTAAGCTCAAATATTTAATATTTGAATGATTTATGTCTGGTATATTCTTCTGAGAATTTTATTTATTTTTTTTTTTTCAAATTTTGTTTAGTTGGTAAAATTTAAATGATGTGAAATCAATAGGTAATATGTATCAAAAAATAAATACATAAATAAATTTAAGAAAAATAAAGTTAAAAAAAGGATAATTGACCAATGCTTCAAATCCTAAATTTGTTGATGTCTTCAGTTAGTAACTTTGACTGATTTCAAAAGTGAAAATTTCTTTTTTGGGTCAATACTGCTGTAAATGTAACACAAGGTAGTACATTTCAAAAAACACTAATTTCTCACAAAAATGTTCTTATTTTTTGAAATATGAAGGGGGGGGGGGTGAGATTGTCCACATGATAGGTCGCCCCCCATATTGAGATGGATGTGCCCTTGGCCCTGGTTTCTCATGTGCCATGACCAGTCGCGGGAGAGGTTTTGGGTTTAAAACCCCTCCCAGAACTCAAACACATTTATTTTCCTGTACAAATCAAGAAACAAAACAGTATTTAAACTTTTCCAAGCGGGATAGGTTTCAACAAAATATCTTACTGCTTTTAGTGTTTGAGAAGCAATCATAAATTACATTTCTTAAGTATGCAAGTAAAATTTCATGTTGAGCACCCCTATGGAAAAAAGAGAGCTAAAATGATGTAATGCAACAATGTATCATGGTCATAAGAGTGGTGCAAAAAAGGTCCTTTTTTAAAAATTTCTGATTTTCACTGATCTCACCCTCCTGTTTGGTTCCATTTATGTAAGAAAAAATTATTGTGAAGTTAGAAAGCTCATAATTTTATAATTTAGAGGTAGCTTAACATACTTCAAGTTTGGTAATAGGGGCATTCTACAGTATTTTTGACATTATGTAGAGTCCCTAACGTGACCTTATTTTGCCATAACTTTTTAATTTACCGTTTGATTTGCAAATTATTTTAATTTGAGCTGATGTGTTGGTAGGAAAAGATCAAAATAAAATAATATGCTAATCAAACAGTAAATTAAAAAGTTATGGCAAAAAAGGTCACGTTACGGACTCTACATAAATGTCAAAAATACCGTGGAATGCCCCAATATTTGATTTTACTCAATAAATGCAAAAGGAAAGAAAAAGGCTGAGAAAACAATGTTTCTTTATTTCATTTAAATCTTTAGCATTTTGCTAGTTAAAAATTGTAACAGAACAATTATATTTAAATCACTATGGATGTGATTGTGCAAGTACCTACAAAACTATTTTTTGCTATTCGTATTAGGCACACCAATGTTTTTTGACAAACTGCAACAAGAATTGAAATTGATCTTCAATGGTTATTATTATTTTTTGATTAAACTCTTTTATAATATATATTATTTCCTTTCCAAGATTATTAATAACTCACTCCCTTCAATAAATTTTAGTGCTTTGTGATAATTCTCCCAGGGGTGATTGTGTTCCGGTATTTTACCGAATTTCCGGTATTTTCGGACGTATTTCCGGTATTTTTATGTCCGAAAATACCGGAATTATGTTTTTTTTTGTTATGCTTTTATCTCCCTACCTCCGCAATTTTTTAAAAACTATATAATACTCATCAAATATACCTCCAAGAGCCGTAAGATGACACCTATCCCTTAAGATGGACAAATGTCACGATAGTTTTGGATAACACCAGCTCAAAATTAACTTTGTAACCCATTAAAATTTTAATCAAATGTACACACACTATTTTGACTCTGATTATTGAACTATTTAATACTATGGCATAGGTGCACTTAAGTAATAGGGGCCAAAGATCCCCCCCCCCCCGTTCTCGCTTTGAAACTTGCAGGTATTTTTTGATGAACTCACAATCGCCCCTGTTCTCCCAAAACTCGCAGATTTAATTGATCTCCCAAAGTTAGCATGAAAAAATGTATCAGGTAAACTATAATCGGCCAATTTTCGTCAATTAATTAGTAACAAAGATTTGTTTTAACTAAAATACCTTAAAGTATTTCCAGAACAAATACCTGTGCTGAATGAGTTAATTAATAATACATTGATATGTTTATTTTTATTTGTACATTTGGGTTCAAGAGCACATGAATCAAAGGATGATGTCTGTCGCGAATTTGCTCTTTCATGTAATCGTTTTATTCGGAGTACCGCGTTGGGTAAGTTTCCATATTTTTTTGGGATGGTTTGCCGCTCCGATATGTAAGTGAGAATAAGCACTTTAGTCCCAAGTTTTTTTTTTATTGACATAGGAAAAAGGGACACATCACAATTCACATAAAATATTTACATCTCGTATAGTATGATTGCTCGAAAAAACAAAAATGTCCAAGAAAGTCAACGAGAGACAAGACATCTCCGGAGCTCTAATCGCATCCTTCCTTCTCTCGTCCTGTTCTCCGCATCTCTCCCTTTCGTCCAGTCACCCGGTTCCCACCAACCCCATTCGAAAAGAGCCCCCACATCCGGTCAGGGGTCAAGAGGGGTGTGAGAGGCGACCTTGACGAGCGTGGGAGCAGCTGTTCACGACACGCCCCCACCAAGAGGGAAAATTAGCTCCTTTTTATAGGGGCTTAATTTCACTAACTGCACATAGTAGCACAAATGTCTAACACTGGAACAAAACACATCAGGCAAAATGACAAATGCTCCAATTTACAATATTTTAATTGCAATCTGCAGGGATACACATTACTATGGAAAACATATTTACCAGCATTTAACATTATATTCTACTCCAGCCTGGAGAGTGCATCTGCGCTTAAATGCTGCTTCCCAGGACGGTGGGTAATAAAATGGCTCCACCGCTGCAAAGCTAATGCCCAGCGTGTTAATTTAGGACTCTTAGGAGTCGTCTCATTAAGATACTTCAGTGGGTTATGGTCAGTGATAATTTCCACCTGCGACCCGAAAATCCATTTGTCAAATTTATTTAGCCCAAAGAGTACCGCCCAAGCTTCCTTTTCAATGCTAGCCCAATTTCTCTGACTACCTGAAAATTTTTGGCTAGCGAAAGCGATAGGTCGGAAATTTCCTTCCGTATCTAGTTGTGTTAGACAACTACCGACGGCATAGTCTGACGCATCACAGTGCACCTGAAATGGTTCCTCAAAATTCGGGGTGGATAGCGCCGTGACCCGACATAAAGCAGTTTTTAAACTTTCGAAGGCTCTCTCTTCCACCTCTCCCCATCTGACTAAATTCGGACCCTTTTTCTTTGTTAGTTCCGTAAGCGGGGCTGCTATCTCAGCGTAATGAGGTATGTATTCTCGATAAAACCCCATCAGTCCTAACACCGATCTTACCCCCTTTTTAGTAGTGGGCCTGGTTAATCTTTTTATCGCCCCTATTTTTTCTTCGTCCGGTGCATGCTCTCCACTCCCTATTGTATGACCCAAATACTTGATTTTTCTAGCCGAAAAAATACATTTATCAAAGCGCACAGCAAACCCTAAATCTTGCAGGTGCGTTAATACTGCCTTTACGTGTATCAAATGTTCTTCGAATGTTTTTGAGAAAATTATTACGTCGTCGATGTATGCTTGCGCGTAATCTTTATGCTTAGCTAGCGCCCGGTTAATCTCTCTCTGGAATGTACCAGAGGCCCCGGCAAGCCCGAAGGGCATGGTTTTCCATTGACAAACCCCATAATGAGTTGCAAACGCCGTTAGATGTTTGCTCCGTTCGTCCATTTTTATCTGCCAATAACCCCTCAATAAATCTAAACTTGTAAGATATTGTGCAGATCCAGCTTCAAAAATCAATTCCTGCATGTCTTTCATTGGAAATACCGGAATTTTCGTTACCGCATTCAATGCCCTAAAATCTACGCACATCCTAATAGTTGCATCCTTTTTAGCCACACAAACAATGGGATGAGCAATTTCTGATTTTGATGGCTCAATTAGATCTAACTCTAGTAATTCCCGGATTTGCCTGTCCACCTCCCTTCTATAAGCAGCAGGGATGCTGTAGCAGTGCGGTTTCTTATACTCCAAATTGGGTTTTAGCTCAATTTTATGACATCCAACCCCAGCTGGCTGAACTGTTTTCGTAAAAACATATTCATATTGGGTAAGCAAGTTCTTTACCTCGTTTGTTTGTGAGGGAGTTAAATGGGGCATTTTCAAATCGCTAACCGCTTTCAGAAAATTACTGCCTGGCTCTGTAGTTGGCATTAATTCTACTTTCCCAAATTCTTCTTCACCCTCAAAAATCACGTTTACAGCATTAGCTCTTGATATATAATGTCGTATTTTATTTTGATGCACATGTCTTTTGGCACCATCGTGCATTTGGATAATAAAAGAGTGCTTGTTTCTCTTTTCCACTATCGTCGCCGGCCCCTGCCAACGCGTGTAAATTTTATTTGTTGAATCGGGAATTAAAACCACGACACTTTCTCCTACCTCAAATTTTCTATCCGATGATCGTAAATTGTAATAATGCGCAGCTCTTTCCTGAGCGATTTCCGCGGTAATTTCCGCTTCTCTTGCTGCATTTTCTAACCTAGTCTTTAGCTGTTGCAAATAACTTGAAACCGGAGTCGTGTTTAATTGCAGATTATCAAACTTTCCCGTCCAAGTATTTTTTAGGATTGCTAAGGGACCCTGAGGTGGCCTGCCATACATGAGTTGAAAGGGCGCAACTCCCGTCGTAGTATTGGGTACCTCCCTATATGCCCAAAGAACATAAGGAATTTGCAGGTGCCACCGCCTCCCCTCCTCTCTGATCACATAGTGTAACATCCTTTTTAAAGTTTGATTAAACCTCTCCACTAATCCATTACTCAAAGGATATGCAGGCGTGGAAAATCTAGGGCTCGACCCGATCCTTTTTTCAAATTCCTTCGTTAACTCTGCATTAAAGTTCGGGCCATTATCCGAAGCTATAACATTTGGAATTCCTGTTCGGGAAAAAATTGCTAGTAACGCTTCACAAGTAGCTTTAGCGGTAATACTAGTAAGTGGTACGGCTTCTGCCCATCTCGTATGTTGGTCAACCAAACACAAAATATACTTATGACCCCGTGAGCTGGCTGGCTCAATTGGTCCAATTAAATCAACATTGACCACCTGAAACGGTAAATCTGGACGCGAAACAGGAGTTATTGGGGCCCTATCTGACACTTTAATAGGTTTCCTCAATTGGCATTCTTTGCAGGCTGCGATGAACCTTTGAACATCGGAGCGTAGACCTTCCCAGAAGAATGAATATTTAATTCTCTCTAGAGTTTTCCTCACCCCCATATGATCACCGAAAACGGAATTATGGGCCAAACTCATAACTTCTTCTCTGGAATCCTTTGGGACCACCAATTGTCCCACCTTTTCCCCCAAAACAGTATCCCTATGAAATAAAACGTTATCTACAACGTAATAATTTCCCTTTCCTTCTTGGGCTTTTTTCCATCCCTCAGCGAGTCCTTCGCACAGCTCCTGCTTCCGGCGAAAATGGTCAGCTGTTCGACCACCGAATTCTTCCATCCCATTTTCCCCCGAATTCTGCTCTCTTCCGGTGCTCCCTTCATCCGCAGATCGCTTATCTCTCCCCGAGGTGACCTCTAAATCTTCCTCCCCCACTACTTCTTCCACCGCTTGACCAGAAAGCCCCTTTCGTGGCAAACTCTGCTGAGTTTCCTCCCGTTCTTCTCTTCTTGCCCTACTAGGGTTCGTTTTTTCTCCTAACGACTCCTCCACTGGGGTGGGTGAGCAAATCCCCCCTCCCTCGCCAAGCATTTCAAAAATCTCCGGGGGTAGCAAAATTTCCTCCGCTAACTCATCCGCGATCGCGCAGAGCACTTCTCGATGAGCGCTGATGCCTTCTCCCGTTACTATTCCTAACGGTACATTCACCAACGGACATTTTACTGCTGGACCAAAAATACCCTTCAAAAATATTGCGGGTTTTCCCTTAGTTTGGATATTTTCTACTAGTTGTCGTCTAATGACGGTAATTTCCGTCCCGGAATCCAATAAGGCTTTCGCATGCTTCCCATTCACACTGACGGGCACCCTTTTTAATTTGCAAAACCGATTTTCTCAGTTACGAATAGGCATACCCAATGAAACCACCTTTGCGACTACCACTTCCTCATCCACAGACCCTTCTGCTGTGTTAACCTGATTAACATTGGCTCTTGGTTTAAATTCCGAGGTTACAGTTTTCCTTTGTGAATTTTCCTTTGGACAATTTCTCTTCAGGTGAAATTTTGAACCACAAGTATAGCATTCCAAATTATTTGGTTTGCTCCTACTCCGATCAAACTGAGGCGCCGCGGTTTTGACTGAAGCAAAGTTTTTCTTCTCCGTGCCCTTTTCGTCCCGAGGCTTTCCGTTTGAAAATTCGGCCCCCCGTCCTTTTTGAATTCCATATGATTTTCCCTTAGCAGAAAAAAACACATCGCATTCACGACCTAGCTTTTCCGGCTTAAACCACCCGCTTTCCTGTCGTACACTTATGTGCACCGCTGTTTCTTCGTCCAGCCCTTGGTATATTTTGTCGGCAATTATCAACTGATTCAGTGTATCAAAATCTGCCATAACGCGGTCAGTCGGGTTGAACATTGACCAAAAGTCTCCCCATCACTCCGTCTGGCCTTTCTGAAATTCTCTAAGCATACTTGCGGAGACGGTTCATACTCTTTAAGCACTATTTTTTTCAATTCGGCATAATCATCATATTTGTCGTCAACTAAATAGGTTAAGAGATTGGCTGCCTTTTCTCCCAGAAGGTTTATAAGTACTTTAGCTTTGTGTTCTGACCCTACCTTTTCGCTTACGAATGCCCTTTCCAGACTATGAAAAAAATGGTTCCACCCGTCCGCTTTGTTCGGGACTCTAAGAGTTAGGACTCGAACTGCTCTAACTATCTCTTCCAAAGTCCTCTCTCTCTGGTAGTTTTCTCCACTATCAGAATTCCTACGTTCCCTCAATACCCCCTGCTGATTGATTCTCGCCAATTCAATGCGCTCTTCACCTTCTCGTTTTTCACGTTCGCGCTCCCGCTCCTCTTTTTCCTGTTCCTCCCTTCGTAATCTTTCCTCCACCACACTCCCATATATATCCTTTATCCCCTCTTCATCTTTTTTAAAATCATCACTTTCTGTAATTAGTTTTATCAACTCACAAATTTTACTGTTAGGTGTAACCTGCAAGCCCATTTCTTCTGCTATCACCATTAGATCTACCTTTCTCCCTTTCTTTAGGAAAGCCATTTTATTTACTTATTTTAACAATAGCAAAAGAAATATACTTCAACTAAAACTTTCCCGAATGACAAAATTTAAATATGTTCAAAAATACATTTACGTTAAAGCTATTTCATTAACCAACAATGCATTCAGAATTACAGATAAGAATATATTTTACTTTAAGAATGACATTAAAATTTCTTTTTTAAATTTGCCACCTCTTAGAACATTCTAATTCTATTAAATATACATTGTTAAACATTACTGACACACAATTAAAGATCGAATAGAATCTCTGCAAAAAGCAAATAAAATGAAAAGAAGCAAATGCCACTCACCACACTCGATTGAAGACTTCGGGATCATCACTACCACTCGTGCACAGATGAGAGTTTCAACTTAATCACCACGAAGACGGTCACACACGAATCACTAGCAGCACACAATTTCTGCTGGAAACCAATTCTTCCACAAAACACGAAAAAGAACACTTTGCGGCTAGTCGAAGAGCTCTTCTGTCCTCATCGTTACGAACGGAATGGAGGCTCATCAGTCGTCCACCGGCGCAACTTCTCGACGTCATCAACGGAAGACGGTTAAATCGACAGTCAATCGGATACCCTTATCGGCATCATCATTAGAAGACGGCTTGAATAACGGTCCACTGGATCCACATCTTGGCGTCATCATCAGAAGACGGCTTAAATAACGGTCATTATTTGGAGCCACATCTTATAATCCTTGCCAGCAACCAGATCTGTAAACTGCACTCCGTTGGAGCTATTTCTCATCATCAGATCATCGTCGCAGCCAAACCAATCCCTCACCGCTGCCACCAATGTCGCGAATTTGCTCTTTCATGTAATCGTTTTATTCGGAGTACCGCGTTGGGTAAGTTTCCATATTTTTTTGGGATGGTTTGCCGCTCCGATATGTAAGTGAGAATAAGCACTTTAGTCCCAAGTTTTTTTTTTATTGACATAGGAAAAAGGGACACATCACAATTCACATAAAATATTTACATCTCGTATAGTATGATTGCTCGAAAAAACAAAAATGTCCAAGAAAGTCAACGAGAGACAAGACATCTCCGGAGCTCTAATCGCATCCTTCCTTCTCTCGTCCTGTTCTCCGCATCTCTCCCTTTCGTCCAGTCACCCGGTTCCCACCAACCCCATTCGAAAAGAGCTCCCACATCCGGTCAGGGGTCAGGGGTCAAGAGGGGTGTGAGAGGCGACCTTGACGAGCGTGGGAGCAGCTGTTCACGACAATGTCCAACAAAAATAACTAATTCTGTATTACTTTTTGCATTGAAAAATTCGTTCCTTGTAACGCCGAAATATTTCTCTGCAGTAATCTGCAATTTGTGCTTTCTGACGTTGTTATTTCTTACTTTACTTTTCAGCACAAAGGTATTTATCTTAATTCTGTAATGTTGTAAGACTAGTCTGCTTTTCGAAAATTGCCGAGGGAAACCAGAATTTTTTTTTAACTTTATTTTTTTTATGATGATATTTACTGTTTGTAATTTCTTCAAGCTAGTAATTTGGCTTAATTTATTTGTTTATTATTTCTTTCCCAGATTCCTGATCCTTGTAATTCTACATTTTTCCAAAGTCATCAGATTTGTATTATAGATGTCATCTATAACCAAGTTAATGCAGTTTGGAGTAAAAGTGGTAATTGTGATAGTAAGTATTAAAATGGAAAAAGAAAGTGCTTAAGAATAAAAATGAAAATTTTTCCTATTTTATAATTTTTATTTTTTTATTTATTTACTTTATTTTTAAAAAAATAGCATTGATTTCTTTTAAAGATATGAACTATCAGGGGCGCCGACTTGCAAAAATTATTGGGGGTGCCAGACATCACCGAGGGTTTAGGGGGTTATTTAATCCCTCAAAGGTCCCCCCCCCCCACCTCAAATAAAGGTCAGATTTTTGTTCCTTGAAAATGCCATGTTTTCTGGTGTGTGTAATTTTTACAAACAAATAGTATGTGACACGACATTTTCGAAGTAAAAGAATCTAAAAATTGGTTTACAAATTTTCTGGTTCAACTTTTAAATCATATCACTTGTCTTAGAGAGATTTTTTTGTGCTATTTTATGGAGAGCCGTGCAAGTGCCGTAACTAGGCATTGATATTGTAAGGTAGGAAGGACACTTGACTTGAATGGAAGGGCACTCCCAGAGACGCCGACATTTAAAATAATGGGGGGGGGGGGGGTAAACCGGGGGAAATTTTTTAAATTTGAGATGAAACATAGTGAGTTTTAAAGTTTTTTTTAAGTTTTTTGAAATCAAATAATCAACATAAGAACCCCGAAAACTCGACAAGCCTGACATATTTTTTGGCTTTGAAAAAGGGAAAACATAGATACAAACACGCACAGTATTTTCGTAAAAAAATAATTTCATTTATGCATGTTTTTTTAAGACCAGTTGTTTTTTCATTAGTTATACCGGCTAACATATTCAAGTGTAAACGCAGTCTCCTAATGTCTAGGTTATTTTTGAAAACTCAGTTGATTTTTCAAAATTTGTTTCACATCTGTTTAGTAAAAACAAGCACTCTTGATCAACTGCAATGATCTGTGTGAGTCCAGTTGATGTAAACCGCCCAAAAATGCAGTATTGCACCATTTCACAAACCTCAATGCAAAGTGCCTTGTAGTACTCCTTTCTGATTTTGAAAGCGTGCGGTGAGCTGGCTTCATTGTTTTCATACTTCTTTGGTATACGTCGGTTCCGAGGAAGCGAAGGATCATCATTTTGTGAAGGTTTTTCTTTTAAACACAATTCCCAAAAGTATTCAAAACTATCACGCCTCCCATTTAATACGCAAATCAAACCCTCATATATTTTTTCCAGATCAGCAACACTTAGATGAGCTCGCCGCAGCGCTGCCCACCGGCAACAGATTTGACCCGTAAGTTAGCGCACTTGGATAAATTCTAAGTGTGCTTGCAGCACTATAACACCATCATTATTCACACTACCTGCTTACCATTTAACTTGCTTACTACCGTAGTAATTATTTTTTAAAACTCATTACTGAATGTATTTTACAAGGAAAACTATCTTCAAACAAGGAAAATAAAAGATAAATTTATGAGTTTAGAAAACATAATATAACTAATACTTTTCTTGATTTATTGGGGGGGGGGGGGCTCTGCCCCTCAAAAATATTTTTGAGGGGGCTCGGGCCCCTCAGGCCCCATGGAGTCGGCGCCACTGTGAACTCTTGAAATTAAGTATACATGCATTAAATGGTTATCAGTTTGTCCCGCCCACGTAAAATTCAAAAGGTTTCTTTAAGGGTTGATAATTTACCAGCAAAAACGTATTTTTGCCAGGACAGTGGAAAAAACCTTGGGAAAAATGACAAAAACTCAATTTAAAAAAAGTTGATTTGAATTCTGTTAATTACGGAATTGTTATGAATAAATAATACACTAAATAAATATTTAAGTTATCAATTTTATTGTCTACTAGAAAGTCGTCTGTCAAGGTATGACAGGTGAAAATTGCTTCTACTCTTTTACATTTGAACAAAGCCATTGCCTCTTTGGGGATATTTTGATAGTTGAAATTGTAACCCTAACTCCAGTGAATTAACTCTAAACTCCAGTAGGTGTGTTCATTGTTGACCTTTTTTTGTTGCTTCATTTCCCTGAAATGACAGTCTTACCATCAAAACAGTTAACTTACCGGATCGAGTTTAGCCATCTCAAAATAAAGCATTTTCCTGCATGTTAAACATTTCCAAAACATATTATCAAATTATCATGCCATGGTGGGAGTTTCATTGTTGAAACTCTCACGTTACTTGATCATTTTTTAATATATATATGAGGATTATGTTAATTTAAAAATGAGAAAGTCCAATTCTTTTAATAGTCTTTGAAATTAGTAAATTTATTAATACTTGTAACATTGCTTAGATTTTTTTTCTTGATTCCATTAAGAGTTTTAAGCTATTTATTTTGATAGAAGTAGTGAAATATTATAAAGAAGGGTTAGAATTTTTTTTTTTTCCTCACTACAGGACTACCTTTTTGTCTCCTTTACCAGGGAAAAAATATGGGAGAAAAGTTGTCAAGATGGGCGAAAAAACTACCTGTATATCTTTAGTTCTATAAGGCAATCAATCCCCTTTAAGTTATAAGCAATTATTTTCCTGTGATAGTTACAGTCATAAATATTGTTTCTATTTTTAAAAATAAAATTTTCAAAGTACAGTAGAACCTTGATTATCTGAAGGAATTGGGACCGAACCTACTTCTGGTAATCAAAATTTTCGGATAATCAAGAATTCATCAATAAGCTTCTAGTTTACTATCTGGAATCATCATTAAACTGTTATTATGCCTATTTTGCAGTTAAATTAAAATTATTAAGGAAAATAAATTAATATCTGAAACAAATACTGAACACAAAGTGACTCTTTCCTTTTTCAAATTAAAAAAAAAAAAACTTAAAAAATGCTTGTTTGTTAAGAGAAAATTTTGGATGATAGTAGAAAGTAAAAAAGGAACCGACTTTAGTTAATGGAGAGTTTCAGTTAATCGAGGTTCTACTGCATTTAACTTTTAAAGGAAATAAAAAAATACTACATTTATTTAAAACTGGAAAACAAAAAAAAAAAAAAAAAAAATTAACATTTTATAAAAGTATATCTTCAATGCTTTTTTTTAACTAGCTGAGGAAAAAAGCTATAAAAAACTGCATCCGTAAGTTGTCAGTCGAAATTCTATTTTTGCCACTCAGGCAAGAACTGGCAAAAACCTAACAGTGTTTTTTTTTTTTTTTCACTCCTAGCAAAAGCTTGCCAGCCCTGATTTCTTTGAAAATCTAAAAGTTATACTCAGTAAATTATGGCCTATTAGCCAGGACTAAAGCAGAAACACATGAAATACACCGCCAGTTCAGTCATTCCAGCCGAGGACAGCAGTTAAGTGCTTGTTAGCACTCATCAGCCCGGCATAGGAAGCGACTGAGCTGGAGGTGGAAAACCTCTTAAGGAAGCTAAGAGTGCCAAACAAACCGGTAGCTAATACAGAATTAGCACTGACCAGACGAGTGACCAAAAGAATGGTTCGGTTCAACTCGAAGATTGAAGGCAAGGCATGGTATATTTCATGTATTTCTGCCTTAGTCCTGGCTAATGGGTGGTAACTTACTGAATATACCATGCCTTGCCTTCAATCTTCGAGTTGAACTGAACCATTGTTTTGATCTTTCGTCTGGTCAGTGCTAATTCTGTATTAGCTACCAGTTTGTTTGGCACTCTTGACTTCCTTAAGAAGTTTTCCACCTCCAGCTCAGTCGCTACCTATGCCAGGCTGATGAGTGTTAACAAGTACGAAACTGCTGTCCTTGGGTCATGGGCACCCATATGCAAAATTCTAAGGGGGAGGGGAGTCAGAAATTTTCACAATGGTTTATCAGAGCATTTTCCTCACGGAAACTGATTTCAGTACAGATTAGAGATATCAAAATTTGACATTTTTAGTAACTTATTAATTGATGGATAGAAAAGAATTTTTTTTACATTTTTGCAAAGAAAAAAACACTAAAAGGAAGGAAGTTTTCATCTCAAAGGGGGATTTGAGCCCCCCCCCCCCCTGTTCTCATATATGGGCGCCCTTGCTTTGGGTGGAATGACTGAGCTGGTGGTGTATTTAATGTAACAGTTAATTAAATTTTTTTGACATAGCTGCAAAATTATCCATATTGCATATGTCAAGAAAACTTTTTTTTGGTCTGAGGGGCATTTGAGTTTTGTTATTGATGACCAATGGGTTATTTGTGCATATACAGACAAAAAACTTACTTTCATAAAAATAACTTTTCCAATTCAAATTTTTTCTATTTCTCTTACCAAACCTTTGAAATACAATGTGCAATCTTTTAGCATTCGTAAGAGGAATTAGAATTTCTGTGGGATGGATGTATATATATATATATATATATATATATATATATATATATATATATATATATATATATATATATATTATATATATATATATATATATATATATATATATATATATATATATATACTATTTTTGAATATTTCATTACACAAATTGCCAAGATATTATATGTTCTTTTCCTTTCCTTTCTTGTACATTTTTCCCCCTTGAGTAAAATTTATAACATTTTTTAAATTTTGAATATTTGTGCAAATATATTGAAATAGAAATGAGAAATTTTTGTAATTTTTTTGAAGTTATTGAAAAAAAAAAGGATATTAAATGTCAATTTTACTATGTAAGAAACACAAAATTTTAAATGCTTAAATAATGTTACCACTTTCTCTCCCAATATATTCCCTCCAAAAATAAATCTCAGTGTCAAATCTTTCTTCTCCTCCATAGTTTGAATTTTTGACCCTGACTGTCATTTCTCTTCATTTGTAGGCTGCTATGGAAAGCTGCAAGGTGTCACAGATAAATTTTTTGATACCGGCGATGAATTGGATGCATGCTTACAGAAATCAAATGTGAGAAACAAATTGCATTTAATGATTAAATCTAGATATTTTAATTTTATTTATAATATGTTGCAGTTTGTATTATTCAATGTTGTTTTTAATATTCTTTCATTATTTTAAACATTTTGTTTTATAATACAGTGGAATCCCGCTACAACAAAACATCGGTTTCAACGAATAAAACATTTGGTCCCGTTTTAAAACCCATTAAAAATTATGGGTTTTTTTTATAAAAATTCTCATTTTAACAAAACAACTTTTTCATAAATTCATTACAACAAAATGCTTTTCTCAACATCAGTTTGAATAGTTTTTAATTACAGCTGTTTTTGGAAGTTAAAAAACGATTTTCAAAAGGTGGAATGTGAAAACTCAGTTTGAACTTTTAAAACAGAGCCATTCAAGGTAACAATATTCACGATAGAATCAGTGTCTAGCCATATGCAGTCGATTTCTACGCGCCAAGCATGAGACACCCTGCAAATTCGCAAGGGGGTCAGGAAGATTTAAACTTTTTGCGTGGTCAGTAAAGTTTTGCTCATAAATTAGAATCTTTTATAATATCCTCTGGGAATAAGTTTCTTGTACAAAAGAAAATAACACTTTCTGTGAAGACGATTAATGAATAAAATGTCGGTTTTCAATGTTTTCCTCTTTGTTTTTTTGGGGAAAAAATGTTTAATTATATTTTAGATCAGCGGTTCTCAATCTTTTTAGTTGTGTGGCCCACCAGTTTTGAGAAAACACCATCAAGGTCCTCTAACTACAAAAAATTACTTGCACAGTAAAAATTTACTTTCTGGGGGGTGGGGGCATCTGCTCATAACTGTTCTTAAGTGTGAATAATATACCCTATTAGGATTGAAAGTGGGTTAAAAACAAGAGCTCTGGAGATGTTAATCCCCTTCTCCCCTCATGCTGTACCCCTCACAGATATACTGAACAAGAACAATTTTCAAATTAATTTTAAGAAAGAAAAACAACTTTATTACATTCACTTTGCTTGTATTGTTTTAAGAAAACTCAAAAACAAGTCATCTAAGTCAGTATCTTGAGTTGGCATCTGGATTGAAACTGAAAAGTTTTAGTCTAAAATAACTTGCAACATTCAATGCATTCCTATATTATTTCATTTAAAAACTGCAATGAAAAGTCTCATTCAAATAGGTGGGATGTTGAAAAGCCTTTCAAGTGTCTCAATTCACTGGTTAGTCGTACCAGTTCAACAAAGGAGGAGCATTTTTAGCTTGAAGCTAATACTAATAGTTTCTTTGATAATTTTCTTTTAAGATGTTTCTGATTCATTAGATTTCATCTTCAATTTTTGGGGAATTGGAAAAATTTAATCCTAAACTTCCTTATTGGCTATGAGCCAGGGAAAGCTTTTGAGTGATGGTACATCTAATAAGTGAATTTTTGCAAAGAACAGAAATTAAGACCCCAAGATTTATTTTTGTTCAAATTCACGACCAGTGTCCACAGCCCAGTAATAAGCTGTTTGCGGCACATGGGTTCGGAACCGCTGTATTAGATCATTAGTAATGGTAAATGATGCATAGTTAATTATATTAGAGTGTAGATTTGAAAAATTAACACTTTTATAAAAATAAAGAAAGTTGTAAGACGATTCGTTACAACAAATATTCCATTGCAACGAAACATTTTATCGGTCTCTTGGAGTTCATTGTAACAAGATTACACTGTATTTCTTTAAACTAGAGTTTTGCTTATGTGTATGTTGCCAAGAACTAAAATTCTAAACCGAGAAGGATTTCTCAGTGTACTGAAACTAAAATTGTAATAACTCCAGAATTATGCCACTTTCTTTTCATACCTCCATCGCCTGTTTCACTTACAAATCACAGTGTGAATTGTTAGAACTGTCAAAAACACACACACACACACAAAAAAAAACTTTTCTTTATCTGCCTCAAAATTGAAAGTGCTAATATTACTGGAGTTAATGGCAAAGGCTGGAGGTTTGAAGAAAATTTATTTCAAATACTCATAGAAGAGATGTTGAATTTAGCTTTAAAATGCAGGGAAATTGAAAATTTTTAACATGAGAAATTTCTGAGAGGAAGATGTTCGCAGTTAATAGATCTGATTGTATTAGCTGTAAGTTTTTGCTACTAGAAATATGGAATTGGTTTAGTTTTTTTTATATCAGGCATTTTTAAAAAAATAGTTATTATAAAGTATTAAAACTAGCTATAATCAGCATTTATTTCTTTATTATTTTTATATAAAAATGAAGATGAAATTTTATATCTCTTTTGTTTTCATATACTCTTTTTGTTTTTATATAACTTTGGCCCTAATGTTTATTTATTTTTACAAGCAATAAATTTAAATTTATCTCAACTTAATAATTTTAAAATTTAATTTTTCAGTTTTCTGGAAAGAGTACAAATGACACTTGTGAAATGTGTAACGAATTATATAAAAATGTGACTATTATTTATAAGGAATATTTGAAACTCTGTGATAAAAAAGATCTTGGGCTTTGTGAGGATATTGTAGATAAAGTAAGTATATTTCAATTCTATTTGATTTAAAATGCTCTCTGTGTAGTAACATTTATCTTTTGAGAACCCATAATTTTAGTTTTTTCTAGGAGTGGGAGGGCCGTTAATAAATAAATATGTATTCTGAAATAACAAACAAACACACGAACACACATAAATGCTTATATTTCTCAAAGCAAAGATAAGGAGGCAATTTCCAAGCGGTCCTGTATTGTTTCTTACTGATCTAAAAACATATTCTTTCTGGGATATATAACATTTTGGTAGCATGATGTCATTTATCTTTGTCTTCTAAGGAATTAATTTGAATTTTTTTATTTTTCATCTCTTTGGTATTATACTGCCATTTGCAGGTAAATGACAGTATCTGTGAAACTGAGGCTTTGAGATATTTGAGGAAATTCATTTTGGATTTATAATACTAACAATACATAAATGTTGGAATTAGGCTTATTTCGCAGTTTTTTTCTTCAGCGGAAACCAAATAAGCATGCTTGCACAATAAAGTTAACGTAGAATTGATGAAAAAAATGCGAAATTTTTTTTTCAAAATGCAGTTACTGCTCTTTACCTGTGCACAACTGTATCATTTACTACAACTACAGTTGGCTCTCTGTTTAACGACGCTCTATTTAACGACTTTCTCTATTTAACGATGGCTTTTCACGGTCCCAGATGTTCCACTATAGTGTTAAAAGCATTTTATTTAAGGACGCTTTCTACTTAAGGACGATTTTTTGTGGTTCATTGAAAGTCGTTAAACAGAGAGCCAACTGTATATTCATTTAGGGTAACTTTGAGCACAAGTTCTCTATTTTTAACCAGGGTTTGTTGATTTAAATCAGCTTGGTTTAAATCATGATTAAAATCATAATTTAAATCAAGTGGGTTTTTTTTAAATCATCAGTTTAAATCAGTTGATTTGAATCAAGTGATTTTTTTAACAAAATCATTAATTAAAATCAGTTGAATTTACTTTTATAAATTAATTTTGCATTTTTAGAATGTATTGCTCTAAATTTAACTACACTGTATTATACTATCTTAACTTCAACAGGTAAAACTACATAGAACCCTATTTCTGTGTGTAACAGACTTTCACTCTATTGCTTTTACTCTAAAATTAGTTTAGAACAAAATAAAAATTTGTAGTTTTTCTTATACACCATGACTAATATAGTTCAAAAAAGTAACTGTTCAACATATTATTTTACACTCAAAACATACATGATAATAGAAACCTTATCTTTAAGCAAAGTATAAAACAAAATCACATCTTATCCAAGCATTATAATGTATTTAGAAATCTTAAAATATTATTGAATAGTTAGAGAACTTATCTTAATTTTTAAAGTAAGTTGAATGGATTCATCTATTGTATGAAATACATTATGTTCATAAATGTAAAATAATTAATATCTACAAATTTTTGAACATTAAAAAAAATGATTTAAATATTTAAAAAAAATCCGATTTAAATAAAAAAAAACACCAACCCTGTTCTTAACTGTGGCACGCATGTTAAAGTAGTTTTATTGTGTTTCCCGTTAAAACAAAAAGAAAATGCTCCTGATATATGGTCTTCTTATCAAAAATAAAGAACTAATAATTATTAAATCCATTTAAAAGGCATTTATAGCCGAATTGAAAGTTATCCAGTCATATAGGCAGGGCCAGCTTTAGACTTAACGAGGCCCTAAGCTATTTCAGGCATTGGGCCCCTTTTGTAGTCCAGACAACTTTTTCTAAAGAGGCTTTGTTTAAGCCCTTTTTTTTTGTCCAACTATGTTTGTCTTTTCCCCTGTAATACATTAAGCAATACTCTCTTTTTATTTTTGGGATTTTTCATTGTGTTTGCCTGCTGTCCTTATTGTATTGCCCTTAAGAGGGAGAATAGTATCAAGAGAGTGATGCAGGGCTCCCCATTTTTTAGAGGTCTCAGGGAAAGATTTTGAAAAATCCTCAAAGCAGAATACTTGACGATATTCTGCAACGTAAAATCATTTGACCAAAATTGTTCTGCAAGTACTTCAAGCATTGTATACACAAGCAACCAATGTGATCTTTTCCACAAATTATGAGCCCTAAATCAAAATTGTTATATAAATAGGAGTTTTTCTTTTTCCCCCAGTTTTTAAAACTTCATTGTTGCTATTCATTTCTGTGGAACCTAGACTGATTGAAATTCTCCAAAAATATTTTATATACTTTCTAAAATGCATAGAAAGAGCAAAGATACAAAATTTTATGAAAATCCAAACCTAGGTGTCAAACCACTATTTTTTTGGTCCAGTTTACATCGCATGAACTATAAATTAAAATAATGTTAATAAATAAATAAATTACTAAAATAATAAATAAAATGAGTCGAGTTAAGGTAGCATATAATAAAACACTCTAAAACTTTCTAAATAATTGGAAATATTTTCAAGAGGCAAAAAAATTTGAAATCTCTGTTAAATTATCGTAATTTCTTAGAATTTTAAATTTTCTTCTGATTTAAAGAAATCTGCAGAATTTGTGCAAAATTCTGTCTAGAGTTGGAAGATGTTTGTAGAAAATCTGCAGTTTCTAGAGAAGTTTCACAGAAATCTATAGAATTTCTGCAGAAAATTTGTCTTGAGTTTTCTTCTCACATTTTAACCCACTTATTCTGCAGATCAGGCATTTGTTTTGCGACGTACCTCTCAAATTTAGTAGTATTCTGCTTTGGGGTGAAAAATGAATGTAAAATTCTGCATTTTGCAGGCTTATAAAGGGGGATTGGGAAAAAAATATCCGAGAAAAAATAGGTAAAAAAAAAACTTTTTAAAAGTTACCCTTTTGCAAATTAAGAACACAGTAGAAATTTTTTGGGGTTGACACTTTGATGAAGCAGTCCACGGAGAGATAGAGCACGGGAGGAGAAAAGATAATGCACTGTTACTTGCTCACATGGGCTTTTGATACAGTTAGTTTTCAACCACCCCTCCAACCCACCGACAAATATGATGATCAATTAAATATAAAATGATCAATAGTGAAAAGTGCTTTACAAGAAATGGTGTATAGATTTAGAAAGTAGGTAACAAGAGAGTAACATACTGCCAACTTGAACAATTCATAATTTATAGGCTTAGTAAGAATTTAAATTGAAGCACACTTCGATTAACACACATTGAAGCACACTGAAAAATTGACATATTTAGGCATTCCTCCTCCCTACCAACTTGGAGCACCATTTATATATTTCTTGTCTTTTAGTTACACATCAGTACTTGCTCTGCATTCTGCTCTATTTATGTTGTATATTAATTCAGTTATAACATGTTCATATATAAGTATATATGATTATGCAATAGCTTTAAGGTATGGGGGGGGGGGGAGGGAGTGAAATATTATTATAATGGGTTGCAATAATGATGCAAGTGCTTTTTTGCCTAGTTTTTACTGCATTGCTTTAGAAATACAAGGCATATTCCAAAACTAAGGTCCATTTATTCATTTAAAAATAATTAATTTATAAGAAAGAGTTTTTATATATTGACAGTAATATTTTTACTACGTATCTACTTTACTCAGGGCTCATAGTTCTCCTATATCTCCTTTATTTCCTATATTTTCACAATTTGTCAGATATTCTCCTATATTTTCGATATGTTCTGACCAACTCATATATTTTTTTTGTTGGATGTTAAATTCTATCTTTGGTGTAATCCACATTAGAATCCTTTCATTTCATGCATTTTGGAATTTGCACAAGTGTTTTTGTTTCGTTTCTCTTCAGAGCTATTTTCTCATACCACCTCTGTCTGAGGCAAAAGCGATTGTAGTGACATCAGAAAAGACGGTATGACATGTGTGGCGCCTTGTTTTTTTCTCTAGTATCATTGACTGCAAATATGGTGCGATTTTGTCTAAGAGCTATGCAGTGGCGTACCAAGACGGATGGGGGCCTGGGGCGCTACTCGAAATGGGGGCCTATCTGGTATTGAAACTGAAGTTTCTCAAACTATCTGTATGTACCATATATTACAGTAATTACTTTAAGTGGTACATTTTTACATATTTCAGGTAGTGTTGGTTTGATTTCGGACACTATTGTAAATACCACAGTAAAACACATGGTTTTAAGTGAAACTAAGTAAATACTATATTTTTAATAACATTGTGCTTTGTCAGAAAATATCAAAAACAGAAAAAAGTCTTAAAATTATATTGTATCTTAAAAAATTATTGCATCTGAAAATCCAAGTATATATTTAAAAACATATAAAACAAATTTAAGCAGCTAATTCTAATCTAGTTGTATAAAAGTTGCAATTCTTCATTATAAAATTCAATTAGTACTCATGAATTGAAATATTTTTTAAAAATATTAGTAACTACATTTTACTGATCTTTTATGCATGTGTAGAAATGAGGGCATTCAAAATATAGAACCGATTTCTAAAGCGAAGAGCGTAATTTCCCCCGATTATCGGACAAAGCGCTAGGAACTATTTCTTTTGCTTGGCTGCAGCTCATTTCTCCATAGTCAAGTAAGCTTGCAATCGAGTATAGAATGGATGGGAGGAGGTATTATGCAGTCAAGGTCAAAAGTCCCGATTAAACAGTTTTATGCTGTCGAAAGGGGCATAGCAAAAAGGAAGTCCCCTTTGCTTGAGTCAGAAGGGTTCTGTCCGATTTGCTCTTAGAAGTTACAGCTTTGGGCAGAAGACAAAACTTAAAACCACAGAAGTGCAGCTGGTAAAAAGAAAAATTTATCTGGCTGATTCTTCCAACGCCACAAAGGATAGACAACTGCTCATTTAGGAATGGATTTTCTTGGTTATATGTTTGAATTTGGTTTCAAAAATAGTGTATGAATTAAGACTGGACCATCATAGTCTTAATACACAAAACAAAACATAAAACAGATATTTTAGCTGTATACTGTAATGATCAAAAATTATAAACGTGAATCTGTTATGCATTCGTTTTTTTTTTAAATAAATTGTTTGAAAAAAAATGCATAAAATTTTGCTAAAAGCACTTAACGAAATAAAAGCAACGATTTTTATAGGTTGGGTTAATTTAAAAATTTGGGGGCCCCCATTAAATTTGTGGCCCAAGCGCTCATGTGCCTTTGTACACTAGGACGGGTCACTGAGGAAAAAAAGTCATATTTAACAAAATTTATGATATATACTTGCATATATATAGGTAACTAATTAATATTTCTAATCATGATGTATATGACAGGTCTATTGGAGAAAAATAAGATACAATTTCGGGGCCTATGTCAAAGCGGGGCCTGTGGGACATAATTTGCTCACTCTTTGTATGGGCAAGAGAGGTACTGAGAAAATATTCATTCTACATAAAAAGACAACTTTTTATTTATCTAAACCATGACATAAGGCAGGTCTGGCGAAAAAGAAAACAAATTAAAATTTTGAGGCCTATGTCAAAGCGGGGCCTGGGTATCATAAACCCTCCATTGATCCCGAAGAGAAGTCACTGTGAACAAAGATTTGTTCTTTACAAAAATTATGATTTATTAAGCCAACTTGTTTAAGTATTCAAACCAAGATATGCGACAAAATATTGGTGAAAACCAAAAATTGAAATTTAGGGGCCTATGTCAAAGCGGGGCCTGGGGCGGACCGCCCCTCCCGCCCCCCTTCAGTATGCCACTGGAGCTATGATTTGTGCATTTGGTTAACGTTTATTTTTCAACAATAACGGATCTCTTGTTTGCCATGTTTTTTGCTCGACTTTTGAGAGGATTCGATATATTTTCCCCATGCTGAAAAAAGGTGAGCTGGACTTGTTGAAATTTTTTTAGCAGAGATTTGGTTCCCGCTGCGGCAAAGCAATGTCTGGCCGGGCTTTTCAATTTAGCCATGATCTTTGAATGCTGTGGTTATGCCTGGTAAAAGTGAAGGTGCATGATGGCTGTGTGTTCGGTATTTGTGAATTGATGGCAATTTTATAAGTGGAAGTGTGTAATTATACAATGCGAGTGATGTTTCGCCACTGTGATCGCTACCAAGGCAATGCACGACAAATGAGAGAAAAGTCGGACATTCATGAACTTTGCAGAAATAAACTTCATTATTTATTTATCTAAACTCTTGTGCAGATTCTTTTGTGGTCATGTGGACTTATCCTCGCCTGTGTGACGCGAAATCAATGATGGGTGAGATTCTTTAGTTTCATGTAACATATAATTTAACTTGTGCCAACTTATTTCAGTTATTTAAAAAGTGCATAGTTCGTAAAATGTTGTGGTTTAAGTCTGAATCTCCCAGCCACTTGATTTTCACACCTAGAGTTTTTTTGTGATTGTCGTGTTTACAAGACTCTGACTTGGGTTTTCGCACAACATTGTACCCACTATAGATTACGGTAGCCAATCCTCTAATTTTTCTCCCACCTCAGGTTAAACTACATGTCACTACCCAAAAATGCAAAAACCTTTGATCCATTTTTTCTTCTTTCTCCACTGCTCTGTGCACTCTTGCTATTGCTCCCCCCCCCCCCACTTTTTGTAATGATTTTCTCAGGAAAAGTACAACAAAACCAGTGAGACGGAAAGAGACATGGAATCGACGGGACTTCTGTGCTTTCAGCTTTCTCATCCTTAGTGTTAGCATTGAAGCAATGAGGTACCAATATTTAGGACTAAGGGTAGATTTATGACATTAAAAAAGAATGTCCAACATAATTATTACCTGGTTTTAACAATCAATAAGTGATACATTTTTTGAAGCTCAAAAGTTAAAATCTGAATTTTGTAATTGCTTTTTCATGCTGTTTTGCGATAAAATTCTTTGAATAATCAGGGAATGAATATTTTGAGTTAGTAGTATACTTCTAATGATAGCTCATTTGATTAAAAATTTAATAAAGTTCTCTTAAATTGTATGTAGAATTCCACAATTTAAAAAAAAGAAAAGAAAAACACACACACACACAATTTTGCTTAGTTTTGCTAAAGTTATTAAAATTTAAAAAAAATTTTTGGAAAAAAATAGAACCGACTTCAAAATTGCTCTAAAAAGGGAAAAATAATTTTATTCTTTAAACACCATCGAAAATACTTTTAAACATAATTTTTGAAGTTGGCGCAAAAACAAAAAATAAAATCCAGTGTAACCATGCTTCGTTCATATTTTTTTCAGAAAATCATCCAAAGTTAGAAACGAAACATTTATATCGTTACTCAAAGATGCTGTTATCAATGCATAATGTATGTGGTAGTAAAGGAACTAGGCCTGGTAAAATTTATAGTTGTAGTTGAATTATGGCGGTGAATGATCTGTTCTATCGTTTTTGCGCCAACTTCAAAAATTATGTTTAAAAGTATTTTCGATGGTGTTTAAAGAATAAAATTATTTTTCCCTTTTTAGAGCAATTTTGAAGTCGGTTCTATTTTTTCCCAAATTTTTTTTTTCATCCTTTTTAGTGTAAATGTATATATTTCTGTAAAAGTCAGAAGTTACCAACATGAAACTTTACCCTTTTTTTTCCTAAAAATGCTACATACTAAAAAAAAACTATAAGCACATCTTAAACTTCAAGCGATTGACACTAAAAATGTATTTTACCACTTGAGAAAGTGCGGGAACTTTCCAGACTTGGAAAGATACAGAAATTAAAAGAAGATTCGAGAAAATATGGCAAACAGTAGAAACGAAATTTTAGTAAAATTCACTTTGTCCTGGTCGGGATTTGAACCCGGGTTGCTCGCGTGGAAGGCGAGAATTCTACCACTGAGCCACCGTTATCCACGGCAAGTATGCGCGAACTTCGTTACAATATTTAATCATTTAATAGGGAAATTGCGTGAAATTTATGGTTTTTTTCCCATAACTTTTTTTCTAAAGGACAAATATGGTCAAACAAAGTAATGGGACCTAAGTTGAGCCATCCCCTATCCATTAAAGAAAGAATCATCAAAATCGGTTCACTAGGTGAGACGCTGTGAGTGGACAAACAAAAAAAAAAAAACATACATACGGTATGAACTGATAACCGCCTCCTTTTTGAAGTCGGTTAAAAAGAAAAGAAATGGACATGAGAATGAGGAATACTGGTCCAGAGTTCACAAACATTGAAATAGTTTGATTCAAATAGGGATTTTCCTTCAAAATTTACTAAGTGTGGAGGGGGAGGGGCAACCTTATCTTCAATTTTTCCATGTATATTGAAATAATGTTTGTTTTTCATGCCTTTCAAAAAAAAAAAAAAAGATATTAAAATGAAAAACATATTCTCTCTTAGTTAAAATATGAGAAAATATATGAATAATGCTTCTCATTCCTGGGAGTGGTAACCTTCCCAATTAACCTACAGTCGGATCTCAAAAATGTGAGGTAATTGGGGTTCATGCTACCTCGGATTATTGAAAACTCTGATTATCCAAAAAAATTCTTTGGCTTAAATAAGGACGTGTACTGTTTGCTTAATTACGCTATGAAAAGGAAACATAATCTACTCAAAAAATTTATCACTAAAATTTCATCATGAATTTATATTTTAATAAACACTATGCGAGTTTTGATTAGTTTTTTTTTAAATGTCTGAACGTACTTGTGTGTAAACATGCAGGCAACCAAAAAATACCCTTTGATCGTCCTCGAATAAATTTTGATGAGTTTGTAGTGACATTTGTGTCTGTGTAGTGTGTGCCTACGTATTGTTTTAGATACTTCTTCGCTCGGTATAAAATGCCGGGCGTTTTGTGAATGCAGGAATTGGTTTGCTTTCTAACTGTGGAGTTTCGTTTCTCGTTGCGCTTAGTTCTGTGTTATTGTGTATTTTGATGTAAATACATGTTTTACCGTTGAGTTTACGGTGTTAATTGATATTTGCCTAATTGCTATGGTTAAGTCAACAGTTGTAAACGATATTTCTTGTACATAATTGTAAATAAATCTCCTGTGTTTTCTCAAGAACTGTGTTGTCATTTAAAGAAAGTTTGAAGCTGCATGGAACTCGTAACAGTATGTACCTAACATAATACAAAAAAAATTAATCATAGAAGGATAAAATTTCATACCTTGGCGGATACAAGGGGAGGGTCATGGGGGTCATAACCTCCCCCCACCCCAAACCCTGGACAGTAATATATGTCCACATTGGGTTCAAAAACTGCATGAATAAAGTAAACGATTTCCTTTATCTTTTAAATTCATTAATTATTTTGGAAATTTCTCCATTCTTTGCATATGAAATTATAAAATTAATTTGCAACGTTTAAGCCTATTAGAAGCCCTATTCTTGATCGATTTCGTACTTTTTATTGGCAGACAAGAATTTAAAAAAAAGGTTTTTGCCCCTAACCGTAGGTTCTTAAGGGGGGGGGGAGGTCATTGTTCAACATGCCCCCCCCCCTAAAATGGCAGTCTGTATCCACCCCTCAATTCTTATATACGATTCCGATTGGTACAACATCAAGTTTCATACTTTGTTTTTTAATTACAATTAGATATTCCAAAAGAGCTGTTTTTTCGTTCTTTGACGCAAAACAATGGTTTAATTTGAAGTTATTTTTTGTACTTCCTACTTTCTCCAATTCAGCTCTTAATCCATCTCCAGGGCCAGATTTAGGGGAGGGCAGGCAGGGCTACTGCCCCGGGGTCTCCACAACAAAGGGACCCCCACAATAAAATTTTTACAAAATATCCTAACTTTCACGGGTCAGCAAATTTTACGTTTTTTCTCCCCTATAAATAATAATAATAATAATATAAAAAAATAAATGGCAGTAACTTCAGGATGTATTTACTATTAAAGTGCTGATTTAAAATATCGGATATATACATATATATCAAAATGTTCGGGTATATATCAAAGTATCGGATATTTTCAAAAATATGATCTTTTTGAACCCTGATTAGGGGCCTCCACTTCTTCGTTGCCCGAGGCCTCCACACTTCCAAATCCGGCCCTGTCCATCTCTAACAGTCAATGAATATTTCATGCCACTTGGCAAGTGTTATGATATAATAAACCTTTCAATATATTTTTATTACCTTATCGTATGTTTTTAGGGAAATTCTATATAGCAAAGTTTTTCGATTTTCAGACTAAAACATTTCTTTCAAATGTTTACCTTAAAAAAACCAACAAAGCACCTCAAATTAAGCGGAACCTCGGAATTTTGAGATTCTACTGTATTTGTAAAACCTATATGGACTATCAGTTAAGATGTTATTCACCGGACTGTAATTTTAAAGTTCGCCTCAAATAGCAAATTTTAGCCAATGAAAAAAGTTGTCATTAATATATTTTATTTGAAGTGAAAATAAACTCATCAATGTCTTAAATACTAATGTCTTGACTTTTAAAATAGATGAACATTACACGACAATTTTGGCAATCCCAGTGTGGACGAATTTTTGATTATAACATTGGATATGCAAATGTGCTGACAGCTGTGCTAGTAGGCACAATGCCTGTGTTTTTCTATCTCCTTGCCAAAAATATTTCCATCATAGAAGATGTGAAAATTGTTCGACGTAAGTTTATTATTCTTCATTGATTTACTGTTTATTAAAGTATTATATTTAATGTAAACAGTTCAAAAAGAAACTGATTATTGTGTTTCATTTGAACTATCATAACCCTAGTTCCTACAAACCTACTATAAAGAAATGTGTGGGTCCTTCAACAAAAGCTTTGTGCACTTTTAATTTTAAGCAGAAAATCCATAATATTCAAACAAAAATGTAACTGTTATATTTATTAGCGAGTAAGAAAAAACACCTAAGGGATTTTATTAAAGAAATGCTGGTCTTGAGCACAATTGACCAAATTTCAATTAGTTTTAATTGCAAGTTCATTAATTCTATGCCATCATTATATATAAATTACATTAATTGATTCAAGTTTACCTGTTATTCAAAACATATTTACAAACTTTTCATTATTTAGGCCTGATTGGTTGAACGTTTTGTATTTTTTTTTTTTTTTTTTGAAATAAAAAAGACACCAAACCAATAGCGAAATGCAACATTCATCCAATTCAACAAGAAAAATAACTTGATTGTCTCAGTTTTTTTTTTTTTTTTTTTTTGAATTTAACATATGTTAAAATTCATGAGAAATTAAGAAATATATAAACTCTGGCCACTTGTTGCGAAATTTTTTTTTTTTTTTTGAATTTTCAGGTTTGCCATTACATAAAGAGTTCCTTAGAAACCCTCATTTTTTTCAAATGCCTCTAAATCTGTTAAACGAAGTGGAAGCTCTCCTTTTTCAGGGAACGTAGTGCTCAGTGGTACTAATAAACTTAAAAAAAATGAAAATTTTTGAAATTGACATTTTTGAGACAAGTCAAAAAAATTATTTTAAACTTTTTTTTTAATGACTGTGGAAAAAAAAACTAAAGCTCATATTTCAAAATGTTGCATATGTTTTTAAACAAGAAAAAATATCCTTTTAAATAAAAAAACCCACAGCAAAATATGTTACACCATAGGGTCCATATGCAAAGTTGCAAGGGAGGGCTCAAATATTTTCCCCGTGGTTTAGCTGGATATTTTCCCCGTGAAAACTGATTTTAGGACAGATTAGAATCATTAAAATTTGACATTTTTAATAACTTATTCATTAACAGCTGGAGAAGAAATGTTTTTACATTTTTGCAAAGAAAAAAAGTACTAAAAGCAAAAAAGTTCTAATTTCAAAGGGGGGGGCTCAAGCCCCCTTGCCCTCCTATATGGACGCCCTTGTGTTACACCCTTTTTGAGATAATCTACTTTAAAGATTTAGACGAAAATCTGAAGTGAGAAATCATGACAGGACTGCCATTTTTGGCAGTCTGTAACTCGCCCTAGGAATTTTTTTGGGCACAAGAAAAAAAACCTATTTCTTAATTTTTTATGAGTTTTAACATATGTTAAATTCAGAAAAAAATCCGAGACTATCAAGTTACACCGCTTGTTGAATTGACATGGATTCTACCTAGATATTTAGCCAGTTAGGTCCCCGAAATTATTTCTTTCCTTTTCCGTTGTAAGAGGCATTTTAAAATTGCTTCAGAACTTGAATTTTGTTATGAATCCGGAGTAATGTTTTGAAACCCTCTCCCCTAACATCATCGAAGGTTGTCTGAAATTAGGCTTTTTTAAGCTTCAGTTTCAAAAAATTACCCCAGGATAGCCCATGAACCCATTCTTTCCCTTAACACTACCTGAGACATCTACAATTGTTTCTTTAACTCTTAAAATTTCAAAAAATCCGAGGAAAGAATTCCAAAATTCTCATAATAACACCAAAAATTGTCTGAACTTGCTTTTTGAAGCTATACAATTCTGGAAAGTTTTCAAGAGGGAGGTTTGAACCCTATACTTTTGCTGACATCAGCAGAAAGGGCCTACACGTGCATTTTAGGTCTTCAATTTAAAAAAAAAAAAAATTGCCAATGCAGGGTTCCTTGGGGGTGAGGGGGGGGGGGGTTGATCGCTCCCTCTCTTGTATCTGGCTTTGATTTAAATAATTATTCTCAGGAGAAGAATTCTCAGAAGTCAAAAACAATGAGAAAATAATTCATAAACCCACCATGCCATTTTTCCTACTTGCTGCAAAAGAAGCTTGATGGTCATGTAAGACTTACCTTACAGAAATCGGTACAGTTTTCAGTTTGATGCTATATCCATCTCTAATGCATAATAATTTTGATCTTAGTTTTTTAAGGACTAGCAAGTTGTGATTTTCAAAGTATCATAAACAGCACTCTCCAAACTGTTCATATTTTTTCAGTTTAAAATATGAAAGTGTCACAATTTCTTCTGAAAAATATTGTATACATTCTTAATGTATATGTTACCATTAAAGTATATAATGCAGTTATTTTATAGAATACCTAGTTATTCCAAGAAATAACTGATGGTATCTGTTAAAGTGTGTAATATGTTATTAATTTGACTCTTTAACTAGTTATTCTATAAATTAACTCATGAGAGACCGTTAAACTGTAAAATAAATAATTTATATAAAATTACTTTTAAATTTAAAAAAAAACGCCTTCAAAAAACACCAAGGAACTAAAAAGCAAAAAATAATTGATTGCACTTACATACCATTTCCTACTCAAAACTAGAAATGAAATTTATTTTTCAATTCCAGTACAAAAGTCAACTAAACACCCAAATGTAAAACAAACACTAATTTTAATTACTATACAATGAATTATTTTAAATGCTTAACTAATTATATACAATCTCTTAATTTTTTAACATCTTAATTAAATTTTGGGGCACAACACAAATGACTTTTCCGGTCCCCTCTCCATATTGTTTACCCCTATAGTTCACCCCTAGTTTTAAAAATATTGGGCCCCCTTCATTCTCAGTTCCAGACCAACAGGTGTTCTTTCTCTACCCCCCCCCCATGTGCACGCCCCTGGCTTATAGAACATTGTACAAAGAAAGAACTAATCCGATATTTCATAACCTCCTCCTTTTTTTGAAGCCTGTAATTAGTATAACCCTAATTTCAAATTAAACTGGCGGCATTGTGAAATAGTAAATCTCGAATACTGGTCAAACGTGAGAAATTAGACACCAGTTACAACATATTATTATATACGTTAAATCATCGGGGGAGGGATGTTCTGTATTCACGTCCCCTTGGATTGAACACTAAATATGTTTAAAAACTGAATTATCAAAAAATAACATTATAGTGAACAAATTAAGTTATTTTAGTTTAAAATAATATTAAGGTAATTGATTCAAAATAATTTTCTAAAGTAGCAAAATATATTTAATTTACTGCTTTGCTACGTAGTAAAACATTGGTAACACCTATAAGTAAAAATTAACAGGCGGCGAAAATTAATCATCCATATGTCGGGAGAATTCTTGTTCAAGACAAAGGCAAAACCTTTGCTGTGAAAATACACTGGTCATAAAAAAAACAAGTGACCTGTGATGTAACTCGCCCGCTGACGTATGCTGGATTACGTATCCACAACGTGTGAAGTTCAAAGTTTCTTGGATTTCTCCGGGACCCCTTATCAGATCCAGACCAAATTACCATGGGACCATCTGGGAAGTATACCCTTCCAAATAAAAGAAAAAAATTTCAAATCAGTCCAGTATTCTTGGAATAATTCGAAAACATACATAAAAAGTCGCATGACGAAATCATAACCTCCTTTTTTAAAGTCAGTTAAAAATGAAATAACTATGTATTCTATAAATAAACTAATTATAGACAATTAAAATGGAAAAGAACTAATTTATCTAATTTATGTAGCATATAAATGGTATTTATGAAAACGTACCATAAAATCATTTGTTACAACAAGGATTACTAAAATGACAAATGGGATTACAAAGAATATTATTTCTAAAACAAAACATTGTGCCAACACGCTTAACAAGTTCTCACCCTGTGGTCAGGAACAGTTCATAAATGCAATAGAGGTGGAAGGTAAATGTATTTGTCCTGCAAGATATATGATATAGATTGTTTCACACTTTAACGGGCTGCAGATCGTTATCCTATGAAATAACTAGTTAAACCATGAAATACACGAGAGTTTTACACTTTAACGAACTCAATCAGTTATTCCATGAAATAACTAGGTATTCTATAAAATTACGGATTTCATACTTTAACGATAACATATACAAAATGAAAAGAGCCGCCCTGACCTCTTTTGAAATGACTTTGCAAAGATAACCCCTTTAAATTTTTATGTAACAAATAGCAAAATTTTCTAATTTTTCACAGGTAGTTGCTATATTCATATGCAATCATTTTATAAATTAATTAGTTGTGACAAGAGCTTGACAATACAATAAAACTTATTTTCTGCAAAATCGTACAAAATGATTGACCAAATCAGGCATTGATCGACTTTTTTTAAATGATCATTAAATGGTAAACTTAGCAAAGAACATAGCAAAGTTTCCTACACTACTATGTACCTACTGGAGTTTAAAATTCAAGATGGGATGGCGGGATGCCCCCATCTCTTGAAAACTCAGATCGTCTTCTTAAAAAATAGTAGGAGGTGGGAGACTCTCACCCTCAGAAGGTTCAAAACTCTTCCATGATAACGAACAATTGTTAATCATTTGGATAAAATCATTGGCGTATATATGTTTTTATTTTGGAGGGGCCCCATATAACCAAGATTACCCCCCTCACTTTTTTTGTAATATTTTTTTTGAAGAGGGGGGGGGGGGGAGCAAAATTGCCCTGATCTTTTTTTCGAGGTGAGCAATGACTTCATACTGTCACCTATTGGCGCAACCAAAAAATAATGTTAAGGGAGCATTCTTAAAAAATTCTCGCTTTCGTGGGAGGGGGTGGAGGGAAGTCCGAGGGTTCTCCCCCGAAATTTTTTTTGGAATTATAGTCCTAAGAACGCAGTTTTAGACGGTTTTTGGTACTGGTACGGGGAGGAAAAAGTTGGGGGGGGAGGCCTTCTGTGGAAACGTTTAGAAATTGAAATCTTTAAAACGCCATTATAGGCTATATTTTTTGACGTTAGTGTAATGAAAGGAATGGGGCTTTTTGAAGTTGCCCTCAATTGATTTTTTTTTAACTAGAGCGAAATCCACCACTCCTCTGCTCAACTTTTAGAAATTGAAAGTTCTAAAAACGCTGCTTCAGAATATCTTCATTGATGTTACGGACAGGGCTGGTTCTGGGGCTCTCCGCAAAAACTATTTTGAAATTTAAGTTTTAAAAAACGAGGTTTTAAAGAGATATTCAATGATACTAGATGGAAGGATTTAAACGCTCTCCACCTTAAATTTTTTGAAACTAGTTTTTTTCGCTTTCAGATATCATACGGGAGCAATCGAACCCTTTTTTCGTAATTGAAGTCTTAAAACCGCGACTGTGAACCATATTTGGTAACATTATAGGGGTTCCATTTTTCGAAACTGAAGCTCTATTAAAGCAATCTTAAATGACTTTCAATGCTTTCAGAAGGCAAAGCGTTTGGTATTGTTCCCTTGTAAAAATTTTTGACACTGAAGTCCTGAAAACGAGGTTTGAGAAGCTCTTTAATGGTTTTAGTGGATGGAGGGGTCTTGCAAAGTGTAGCATTTTGAAGACTTTCCTTTTTTAGACCGACTAGGAAAAAGAAAAAATAAATAAACATGGGGCGAGGGGGGGGGGAAGAAACATCAGGTTTTGGACGAAATAAACTGATAAATAGTCGTAACTTTTAATTATTTTTATTTTAAGGTTCTTTTCAAAAGCAATTCAAACTTTTTCCCTAACATTAGGTATTTTTGGAAAGGAAGAATTTAAGAATCCTCCTCTGAAAGGTAAAACGCAATTTCAGGTCATCTTTGGAGACGATTAAACGAAAGAAGAGGTTTCAGGGATCTTCCTCCGAAGCTTTTCAAAAATGAAATCTTAAAGGCACAATTTCAGACTATTTTTTGTAGTAACCTTAGTGAAGGGGTGTTGTTTCAGGGACCCTCCTTCGGAAATGTTTTGAAATTGATGTCTGAAAAACGCCTAATAAATGCGTCTTTACGACGTCAATTTCTATCATTACTCCAACCGAACAACTGAAAATTATTTTAAATGTCTTGCAGGGGACGCGAGTTAAAGAGAGAAACATTTTGAAGACCCTTCTTTTCAGACAGACAAGAAAGGGAAAAAAAGAGGGGGGAACTTAATTTGCTAAGCAATAAGCTGCATCTGTTAAAAAAAAATTAATTCAAAGATATATTTTTGGAAGAATTGAGATCTTTTTCTCAACATAATTTGTTTTTCTTTTTGTTGAAATAACCTCGCTTTCCCAAGACACGTTCTTTTTTTGAGTAAGGGGTACAGATCCCCTGACCCCTTTTGTACACCATTGCTTACTACCAGCCCAGCTAATGCAAGGTTCCCAAACTTTAATGATTCACAAGGCACCCTTTGAAGAATTAGAATTTTCTCACAGCATCCTATAGTCTCTTCGCGGCACAACTCACCTCCTCCTGCAGCACCCAGTTTGGAAATCTCTGATCTAACTTTTTATAATTTTTACTATCACTATCATTTATTTATTTATTTTATTTATTTATTTATTTTTGTAGCTAAAAGTTTGGAAATTCTTTGTGAGCAACTAAAACCAAAAATAACAAATTACCTTTAGCAAAAAACATCCAGATTTTGGAGGGGGCCCGGCCCCCCCTCAGCCCCTCCCTTATATACGCCCTTGGATAAAATTGTGAAAAATGCAAGACATCAAAAACAAACATATACACTGTAGGAGTACACAAAACGTTGTAATAGTGGGACAGTATTGTCACCTTTTTCCCCTTTCAAAAATTAGAATCCTCTTCAAGCATATCCCTGCTTAGGGAATTTGAGGGTATTAAATAAAAAATTCTGTGCAGTAGTTAAGAAAATGATAAATTTAGTAGTTGAAGAGAATTGAGTTACTCTACTAGAAAATACTTGGAAATAATCTGCAGGGCATGTCTTGCTACAAATTGAAATTGGCTATTTTGATTTCATTTAATACTGTTGATAAAATAATTACTAAAATAACAAACAATAAATGTTTAAAAATGCCTATTGCAACAGTAAAAAATACGATTTTTACATTACTCAATTCATGAAATCTAACAATCAAAATTCTCAATTGGATATGTACAGTTGAACCTCCATATATTGAACTTCCACATATCAAAATTTTCTGTATATCAAAATCCCAGCAAATTTCTATGTTCATTACATAGAAAAATTGTTTCTATATAATGATAAAGTCTCTATATATTGAAATTTTTTTTTGAAACATTCGTAGGTTTTTTTCCATTTTAGACTGTTTTTCTCATGAAAAATGAAGGTTAGCGGAGAAAATTATGATCACTAGAGGTTGCTACGAAACTCATAAGGAATCTGGGGTTCAGGGGTGTGTATATAGGGTCGTTGTTCCATTCTGGAGTTCTTACCTACATTCAAGTTTATTTCAAATCTTACTTGCAACCAGTAACGCTGTAAAATCAGTTTCAAGTCATCCCCTTTGTCTGTTGATTATCATTCCTAGTATTTTTAGCTTCAGTAAAAATCATTCAAATTAAGTAGATTGATTTTTTACTTTTTTCTCGATTACATTTTCTAAACGAAAATTCCCTAATGTGGCGGTTCAAGTTGAATTGCCGAAGAATGAAGGTGTACGAAGGCGCAAAAATGCAATTTCTGTTAGATTTTTAATTATTAACTTTCATTTAATCCGATGCTCGTTTAAATTAGACATTGGGTTTCATGCATGAAAATTAGTTTTAATTTTAATGTTTTAGGATATTTTTATGATAAAATAAGATTGTTCTATATATTGAAATTTCCCCCAACATCTTAAGAGTAATTAAAGCCATTAGAATCAGATGGCTGGGGCACGTATTTAGGCGTGCAGATCTGGACCCGGTTAAAAAGCTTACTTTTTCGAAGATTGAGGGTACAAGGAGAAGGGGAAGACCAGCAACAAGGTGGCTGGATAGTGTTGAGAAGGACCTAAAAATTTTGGGAGTGAACAGGTGAAGAAACCTGGCAACTTGTCGTACCGCCTGGAGGAAGCAGATGGAGAAAGCCTTGGCCTGCACCAGGCTGTTGTGCTGATGAAGAAGAAAATATATCAAAATTTCTATATATCGAATTTTTTTCTGGCAATTTGCTACTTCGATGTATGGAGGTCCAACTGTATTATTAAGTCAAGTAGAAAAAAAAGTGAATTCTGAAATAAGCATTGCATTAAATTTGTAAATTATCAATTGAATATCTATAAAAGTTGGAACTCTTTTCCTTGAGTGAAAGAACTTTTTTTTCTTTCTAATTTTATGGTAGTGGTTTATTGAACAATAAAGTAATTTTAACATGCCATTTTTTTCCCTTTGTTAATCATGTGTTATGACATTTTCTTTTTGTTGCAGCGAAAAGAAAAAATTATATTTCCATACCCTCATCATAATGAATCTTCAGGTCATCATTTTCAGATTTCAAGCAGTGTGAATGAACATGAATCAGGGTTTGTAACTGGTTAACTCTTCATTGTAAAACATTTCGCACTAATCTTGTTATTTCAATTATTTACAAGCTGATAATTTCTATAAATTGTAAATTGTGTTCAAATAATATGTTCTACATGCAGAAAATGTTTATGCTGTATGGAAATTAAAGAATTTTAAAAGTTTATGAAAAGAGAGAGAGAGATCAACTAAGCTGTGTGATAATCATATTTAATTTTTTAAATGATTTTCCCCTACTCTTAGTACAGTTGACGTTTGTTATAATGATCCCTGTCATCATAGGCATAGTGTCGGGGGGGGGGGGACACTTGCCCCCTTCACCCTAACTTGCAGGATACTTAACCTTTTGTCACAGAATTATAAAGAAATCAGCACAAAAATCAAAAAGAGTATTTTTTTCAAATTTCTATGGTCTAAAAAATGCATTCTAGACTATCTTTGCTAATGATAGGGTAAAAAAGTGGCCTGGGGACGTTTTCCCCGGTCATTTTTCAACACAATATTATGTTTTTTCTCTAATTACATTAAAGAGGTTTGGATTCTTCCTCAAAAGTGTTTCAAATTAGTTGTTTTGAAAACGCAGTTTAGACAATATTCAGAGACGTTTAGGAGAGGATAAATCCGGGGCCTCCTCTTGCCAATTTTTCGAAAATGAACAATCTAAAAAATGCAATTGTAGGCTGTCTTTGATATCGTTATGGTGGACCGGAAATTTTTCGAAATTGGAATGAACAATGCATTGCAAAGGTTCTAATGTAAACAGAGCATCCTGTATCGGTTGTTATAATGTAAAAGACACAGTATTGGGAAGTCATTGTAAAGAGCATTGACTATATTTGAATTGATAGCATAGTATTACTGTACTTAAACAACTTAACTGAAGTTATGTCTTTCTAATGATTCCACAATGGAATATTCACAGTTTGTGAGCGTATCTTCATTCCATGGCAGTCAGAAGCTTAATTAATGAAAAGTATGAGATTTTCAAAAGTGTAGGTTTCAATTATTGAAAACATGCATGAAATCTAAAAACAACATTTGCATACATTTGACCATTAAATTTTAAAAAAAAGAGCTGAAATGCATATATCGCTGTTTCATTGGAACATTGACATAACTGCAAAAGTAATTGAAATGAGTTACTGTCGTCACTGGGTCCAAACATGGTCACCCCATAAGGATAACCACTGACAGATTTGTTTTTCAACTTTTAGCCGCCAGGGTAGTCACTTAACTATATTTCATTGTATGAGGTTTTATATATATTTGGTTCTCCTGTAAAAAAAGTTTTTTTTTTTAAAGCTTTTCTCAATATTTTACTGTAAACTTAGTGCTTTTTGATTTAGTAAATCAAAGAGAAAATCAACTAAATAAGTTAATGTAGAAAACTATGAAGTTAAAAACTAAAATATATTTTATACTACAGAAGTTAGAGATGTGAATCTAGAACATTTTCTGAGAATGAGATTCCATTGACATTAAAAGTTGGAAAACAAACAAGAATATAATTTCCCTTACAAGCAAATGATAAGTATTATGAATACATATAGTATAAACATGTAGTACTGTTTTGTTATGATCAAACCAGAATATATATATATTTTTTGTTTTGTTTACACACATTATAATGGTTATTTTCATTTGAAAGAATTTTTTTTAAGTGTTTGTATCAATTTTTTTAGTTGATTAGATGATTTAAACAAAATAGAAAATCTTTAAAGGATACACCTTTAAAAAAATGTTTTAAAAGTGATTTACAAAACACAAAAAACTGTTTCCTTTTTTCTTTCCTTTTTTTTTTTTTTTTTTTTTTGCTTGTACATTACATTAAACAAAATAACTGCTTATTCATAATTACCTTCACTATGGAAGTTTTAATACAAAATAGCCACTCGTTATATCGCACCTCGATATATTGCTCCTTTCTTCTGTCTCGCAAAATGTTAAAACCTAAAATTAAAACTTTGCTTTACGCTTGAAACCATTCATGAAAACATTTGGTTTTACTCAGAAACGGCTTTATCTTTATTTTGTCAATGAACAAAACGAAGATGCTCCTATTCTTCTGAGTTCACTGGAAAAGCAGCTGCAACTCCTGCCATCCAAATGTACATGCATGCAGTATATTTTAGTTTAAGATATAGTTTGGAAACTACTTGACGTTTTCTTTTGTATTCATACTAAGACATTTACGAAATTTCAATACCTGTAATAGTAAATTCGTGGACTATATCGAAACCATTTGAAACTCATGTCAAAAAGAGTGAATGCTAGTTTACTTGTATGTGTTGGATGGATAAGTATTTTTAATGGCCTCGGTTACATTGCGCTTTCAGATACATCGCGCTTTTTCTTTGTCCCCCAAAAAGCATGATATAACGAGTGGTTACTGTACTATCATCCTCTTCAAGGGACACATAAACTGCCTAATGCGCTTTAGTGCTGTCAAATACTGGGAAGTTACTGTAAAATAGTAAACTGAACCATACAGTGCAGCAAATCAAAACCCATTTGTAACCCGAAAAGTTAACATCACAATTGGAATGACCATTGCAAAACATTTTTTACATTTTAGTCATCGGTATGGCGGTATTGCTGACCATATTTCTGATCACATCACAGTTTTCTCTTCATTTGGGGTAGTAAGTTTGTTGAAAACTGTTCTTGAAGTGGTTATTTCTCCTTTCATTTTAATGGCTGTGGACCGTTCACAAAAGTCCTCTTGTTTTCTGTAATGATTGGGCATGAAAATCAGCATATTTTGTACTTAGACCCGTCATTTCAAATTTTACAGGGGGGGGGGAGGGGCAACAGGTGTATGCAAATTATACCAATTTTACTGAAATACAGCAAATTCTACACTCATTTACATGTAAATACAATAATTTCCCAAAGCTGGGGGGGGGGGGCAATTGACCAACCTAATTGACTTATCTGTTTGTGATCATTCCATATTTTTCATTCTTCCTGAACTTCTCATTGGTTTTAAAAGTTCATAACCAGAGCTGTTGCTAGGTATTTATTTTTATTTCTTTTAAGGCATGAAAATACTTCTTGACATTTTTTCAAGGAGTGAAATTTATTTTGGAGGAGGGAAATGCTCAAAAACATTGATACCATAATAGTGATCAATTTTCATATAAAAAAAAAAGTTACTTTCTAAGGATTAAATGGAAGATGGCAGGAAACGAAGTGATATGTACTATTTTGATGTTTTGACACTTTAGATATTTTGCAGTCAAGAGAGTAACAAAACGTTCAAATGTAGTATTGTAAAATTTGCAATTTTTCTTTCTCTCTCCTCTCTAAAGGTGAAAGTTTTTATTCTTTTGACTATTTACGTCTTTCTTTAAAAAGTCAAAGAGAATCGAGCCAGAATAAAAAGTCGAAAAATTAATAAAAATTATCAATTAAAGAGAGAGAGAATTAAATCTGGCAAGTTGAGATAATTATTTTTATTATTATTCATTTAATTTGTATTTCTTGATCATTTTTGAGAGAAAACTTACTCATGACAATATTATAAATAAATTATTCTTAAATTTAGTGAAGTAATTTATTTTGTTCCTTAAAAAGTCATAATTGTTCATTGTATTTGTTAATATTTTCTATTTTTGTATCTTTTTCACTCAAAATATTTTTTTTTAAAGTAAAAAGTACTGTATTCTGTTCTTTTACTTTACTTAAACACTAAATTTGGTTCACATCTCCTTTCTACTTTAAACGTTTTTGTATTGAGAATTTTTGCAAATTTCTCCCCTGCTCCCATTTTTAAGGATGCTTAAAGCTTTAAAATACATTTACATAAATTTCTGGGCCTTTTTCGAACTTCAGATAGGTGAAATATGCTTGCAGAGAAGGGAAAATTAAAAATGTTTCTGTTTTTTGCCTTGATTAAATATTCTCTGAATTTTTCGCATGTGTTTTGCCATGGAATGCTTATCCAAGGACTCCCAAATGGTCCGCTTTTCCCGCCAAAGTCCGTTTTTTAGGGTAAAGTCTGCTTTTTAACATTTTGGTCCAATTAGTCTGCTTTTATATTCTTTTTTACTTAAAAATCAGATTTTAAAAATTTTCATTACGTTAGTGCTGATGTTTCTTACGCCCAAACACACAGCCGCTGTACCTTTTTTCTATTGAACCTGACTTTCCCTTATTATTTCGCTTCAGATTGACATCATTACTCCTCCTTCAACCGCTTGCAGCATGAAAATCTAGCAAATGGAGAGGTTTTTCGGAGAAGTTATGACGTCAATTCAAAGCAGAGTACTGCCGATATTTCTTCAAGTTCGTACGCCCTTGAAAAACCTTGAAAACTGCTTAATAAAAATTTTATTTTCTAATACTTGAAAAAAAGTTTTAAAACCTTGAAAAAAATTTGAAAGCTATTTTAGTGTTTGAAATCGGTAGAAAATCATTGAATTGTGCTTAAATATTTTTCAAGAATATTTCATCAGTGCCATTTTCTGAACTTGTGTTTGATATGCAGCATCGCGAAAAATTGCTTCCTGTGTTTACGAGTTCAGTTTTTTTGAATCTTGTTAATATTTTAATATTTTTGACAATCAGAAGTTATTTTGACATACTTTACCTAAGGTTAGCTTATTTTACGTTTAATTTCAATAATAAACTACCTTTTCTTTGGAACCATGGCAACATCAAACTTACTCGGACGTCACGGTAAATTACTTGTCGTGTTTGAGATTTCAATCTCTTTGCATCTTGAAAATATTTTTGTATTTTTGGCAATCTGTAGTTATTTTGACATGCACCACCATTGATTAGTTTATTTTTTGTTGAATTTTAATAGATAATAAACTTTCTTATTTTTGGAACCATAGCAACATTGCACTTACTCGAACTTAGCAAAAAATTGCTTCTTGTGTTTGAGATTTTAATCTTTTTGCATCTTGTAAACATTTTAATCTTTTGGGCAATCAAATGTTACTTTCACATATGCTATCTTAAGACTAGCATATTTTATGTTTAATTTTAGTTATGCTTAGTATTAGTAAGTAATAAACAAATTTAGTTTTGGAAAACATACCAACAGTGAACGTACTTCGCGAAAATTTGATTCTCGTGTTCAAGATTTCAATCCTTTTGCATCTTATAGTTATTTTAATATATTTTGGAAACTGGAAGCTATTTTGACATATGCTACCTAAGATTTAATTTTATTTTTAAATAACTAAAAACTGATTTACTTTTGTATTTTTATATTTTTATTTGTTATTTAAAATGCTCATGATGAGTAATTTCAATTTGAAAGTATAGCTCTGTGAATCTGAACTTGCTAATTTATTGATTACATTAAGTTATTCAGCAAAAGCAGCCTCAAATTTACATTCAGTGTATTTATCACTTAAGCAGCAATTGAATATTTTTGGGTGTGGCGACTTCAATAAAATATTTTCTTTCTTATTAATTTTTGTATGTACTTGAAGACAGTTACAATACCTTGGTGGCAAAACAACTAATAGTTCATACATAAGAAGAAATGATTTGGATACTTAAAATACTAATAAATGATTTTTGAACTTAGGCAGTGGCACAGCCAGAAATTTATCTCCTGGGTGGGGTGATATGTATATAAACTATAATATTAGGGTTGGAAATATCTGTTGAAACCAGGGCTCTGGGGGACCTCCTGGCCTCTAAACTATATCTTCTTGTCTTGCAGTACCTTATATCAAAATGAATTCTGTTTAAACTGGTGACATGAAAATTTTTATAAATGACTATGTACTAAGATGTTTACTGTAATAACTGTATCTAAAAGGTCTTAACTAGGTATGCACTGATTCATCGGTCACTTAGGTGATTATTTAGAATCAACCAGTTTTCACCTGTTAATTATTTTTCAATTAAAATTACTCAGTAAGATCGTTAGTTACATATTTTCTTGTAACCCCCCCCCCCCATCCAAATGTTTGTGTAAATAATATAATTTTATGGATAAAAAGTTCAGTTGTACAGAAGGTGATAAAGGAATTGTGTCATCAAAAATCGTTACTGTGGTTAATTAACGAATGATCTTCACGGATTTAGCAGCAGGCAACTAATTTGCTGTTGCTTCACTGGGTTTAACTATGAATGGTCCTCTCAAGGTCCTCTTTTTAATCCTAACTGGTCTTCTTTAGTCCCCTTTTTGATTGAAAGTCGTCCTCTTTTACCCTTTTCTATGGCTAAAATATGTTGGGAGCCGTGCCATCTATACTTGACCCATCTATAGCAAGTATAACTAAGTATACAATTTTGATGATAAATCTTGTTATAAGAATTTTTGCATTAAATTGGTTTAATGCTTCTTCTTATGATGACTTTTTTTTAAATAAAGTGTTTGGTTGTGTAGGGCACAGTCATCGAGGAATTTAGAATGTCTAAAAAATATTGTAATTACTTTATTATTAATCATAAATTAGTCATCTGTTATTTAATGAGTGTTGTAATGAACTAAGTTTTTCTCATGAACTTGGCCCTAAACAAGTCTTTCTTTCATTATTCTATATTTAAAATTTTTTTGATGCTTGAAACACTTAAATTATATCCATTAACTAAGAGAGAATGTACACTTCAAACATAAGTAAGGAATTTTAAAGACATTTTATTAAAGTTGTAATGTGCTTCTAATTTGAATAACATATAAAACTGAGCTTATATATATTTATGAAGTTTGTGTACAGTACAAGATATCTATTTCTGTGTAATGTATATGTATTCTGTGTAATAATATACATGTGTATTATGTGCACATGTGTATTATGTGATATTAAGTGTTAATGTATAATTTACACTTAAAAGAGCATCATTTTAAATAGAAATAGTTACTTGAAAAGTTTGAAATTTTTAGATTAATTCTGGATTACTTTCATAATTTTTGATGCATTACTTAAAAGGATACTATTTTATGACTGGATTTATAATGTTTTATTTTGACTGGAAAATTAGACATGCATCTAAGAAAAAAAGTGTTACTTTTCAAAACTGTTTTCATTCATTCTATCTTTGCAAAATGTAATATTGTTTAAAATGTAATGTTTCAATAAGAACTTAACAATGATTTTGACCAATGTATTTGCTTAAGAAATTAACAGTATCAAATGATTCTCAATCTCAATTGTTATGCATTTATCATAATTAAAATTTTTAAATTAAAATTTTTTTTGTAAACAAATGTTTAGGGAAAAAAGTTTGATTTTGAAGAATTTGATTTAATGTTTAAAAAAAAAAATGCATGACACAAGGGTGCTGTTGTGCTCAAGCACCTCTCCCCACCCCCGAAAGTTGTGCAAAACACAGGCAGTTTTTTTTACGTTGGGGAGTATCTTAAGTTTTTCTTTTTATTGCTGTTTTATTTTTTGTATTCCCTTTTCTTTTTTTCTCTCTCTCTTATCTCTTTGCTTTTTTCTATACATGCAGAAAGTTTAGATGACATTTTGATGGAAATGATTAGTTAAAGATTCTGCGTTAGAAAATATTCTTAGAATTTTAAAACAAAAAAAATATAAATAAAAATCTAAGACACAATAACATTGATTTTTTTTTCTTTTGAATTATTTGCAGGGTAATCCGCGCACCTGGAAAATCATGGGTTTCGACCATAATTGAAAATGGTCATCGGAAATCATGATTTTCAGAAAAAAATGCTCAAAAGTCATGGAAACCAACAGCTGGTCATGGATTTTACTTTCTAGAGCATACAATACTTAATGAATTTTAGATTAGGTGTAAAAAATACACATCTTAGCCATGCAGCCATTGTTATCATCTATGCATCAATCGCGATTTTTTACAAATTTCAAAACCAGATTGCATTTGCTTCATAAATCTTATCACTGGCATTTTAAAAATGTGTAGCAGATATTGTATTTTATAGCTGTGTATGAAAATTTTACATACTTTATGTAATATTTTTTTGTTTGCACAAAATAGGTTTTGCAATTTTTCCTCAAAAATAGGTTAATTGTTAACTGTTGAATTAAATTTAAGTGAGTTTTTTTTCTTCAGATAAAAACTTATGAAAATTGTACATAATAACAATGGAAAAAATTGAGACAGTTGCAAAGCTCAGTTATTTTATTCATGTTTTAAGCATAGCACAAAATACAACAATTTGCTATAACCAAAAAAAATATGAAGCACCATTGCCAACAGTTGAAATTGCTACATAATACAAATATTAAAACATTTAGTCTAGTTTACTACTATCAAAAAAAAAAAAAAAAAATTAACTTTTCATTCTTCTCAAACTTTTGGCAAAAAAGACAATTTTAATACTTGTAAAAAAATTTAAAACATCTTGTTCATCTTCCGAGTCAGATCTGAAGTTTGTCACAATTTTTTGAGTCTGATTGTAACTAACCAAAGCTTTCCAATCATACATGATTTAACAAAGCTAAGTGTTCTTCTCTACTGTTAAAAGTAAATCACAGCATACAGCACAAAGAGGAAAATTCAAAAATCTGACATTTTTAGACAAAAACAACTAAAATGGGAAGATCTTGAAAAGTAAGGAAAAAACATATCGGCAAAAAACAGTAGAAACACATGCATATTTTATATTCCCAATGCAAGGGTTATTGTTGCACATAAATCAATAGCAAGTAAAAATATAAACTTAATAACCCATCTAAAAAATGTAATTACAGTAGAACTCCGATTTAACGTCTCCCACATTTAAAGTTTCTTCTCGTTGGACCCAAATTTCTTCAATGTTGTTGGTGTTATTTACTCCAATACATTACGTTTCTCGATTCACCCTATTCCAGTTTAACGTTTTATCCAAACGATACCAATTATTTTTTTTACTATAATGTGTTATTTCATTTTTTAATTTTAAAACCATACACATTGAGAGAGATGTGGTTTAAAACATTGCTTACAACTTGTTCGTTGTAATGTAGAAATTTTTACTAAACCAAGCAGGGATGAGGTCACAAATGAAATGTCTTATGACAGAGGGGTCAAATAACAAAATCCGCTTTTCCTTTGCAGCCCAATTGGGCTGCCCCCCCCCTCCCCGAATTCGAAGGTTTTGGTTAACTTTTGTAATCTGCTCATTTTTCTTTCCCAGGAAATGAACATGGAGAATAAAATCCAGCTGTGCAATTTGTGAATTATCTGCTCTTCTAAAGTTTGTTTGCTGCAAAAATATTTGATCTACAAAATGAAATATTGTTTGAACGGAATCAGAAAACTGCCCATTAGATAATCAGTCGGGAAAATTTATTTTAGAAGCACTGCTCTTGATATTCCCAGCATTCATTATAACACAAAACTGCTTTGTTCATCATCTCATGGAAAGTGGCTTTCCCTTGATATCAGATAAGAATTCCGATCAAAAAGTTAATATGTTGAGTGTTGAGGATTTCTTGAAAAGCAATTTCAATTTTGAAGAATTGTGATACAAATCATATCACCTCACAGCAGTTCCAGAAATATCTGACTTATTACTCATCAGACAGCAACAGAGGGGGCGATCGGGACTAAAAAGTGGGGGTGTGGGGGAGCAAAGAAAAAACGACAACTAAAAGCCATAGGACTTTTAGCAGCAGCAAAAAAAAAAATTTTTTTTTTAAGGGGGAAAAGTACAATATTTTGCTAGGGCTGGTTTTGAGAGCAGATGCATGGTATTTGGTGTATATTGAACAACTTAACTCATGTTTTTATTAAGATTTTGATGCATTTTATACAGAGTAACTTTCTCCGGAGAAACACTTACCCACTATTAATTAGATTTACATTATTCACCCAAAGTATTTTGACATGTCACAAACACTTGGTAATAATTTCATTGAACAAGTATAGCTTGTATTTAATTTACTAATATTTAAACAATGAATACAAAAACTAAAAGTTACTGCTTGTGCTAAATAATGTTTCATAAACAGATATACATTGTAAAACAAATAATTATGTTCTGGAAATTTTGACATTTCTGCTTTTTTTATATTTTTTAATTTTAAATTCTAAATTAGAAAAAAATTACATAAAAAGGGGGGGGGCTATTGCACCCTCCTCCCCTTGAGTCACCGCCACTGGACAGCAAAAGTAAACATGTGGAAGTTGAATTCAGAATTGCACTTTTAAGTATTTTATTTTGTCTTGTCTGTATGAAATACATTTAATATATATAACATTTACCAATGCTGTAGTCCTAACAGTGGCACAAGATTGATGCACATGAATTAAGAAGTAAAAGGGCTTTGAAAAATTTGAGGGAAGTTGATGGGTAACTTCAATTAAAATGTAGAAAATGGATACCAAGCATTTTTGTTTTTCTGAAAATACCTCCCATACTATAGCAGGATGAGTTGGATATTGATAAAAATAAAATGTAATGATAAATGAAAAATAAAAATTAAATTAGAAAAAAAAAATCAGATATTGCTAGGTGATATTGTTTATGTTGCTGTTTTCAAAAAATGATTAAAATGCATATAAATTCTCAAATTCATTAAAAATCAGAAGGTATGCTTTTTTGAACGAAATCACTAGGTACAACCCATAGACAGCCATATATCCTCCAATTCAGGACTGATAACAATTTTGTAAACATTTTTACTATTAGAACATTCAGAACAACCTCGTTTATTTAGGCGAAACCCGACTAAATGCAATCCAGAGAATCGAAAATTCAAATTATACATGTTTAACAAAACAAACCTTAAATAAGCAGAATTAGGTAGCCTTGAAGCCCTTTTTTGATAAAAAATAACAATTTGTAATTAAAAAAAAACACAGAACTGCTGGCAATTCCAGAACAGCTCATTTAAAGCTGTTCAGTGTTCGCTTGCAATTCCGTCCTCCAGCTATGGGGTGGTTATTTGTAGCTTTATACATTATGTATAATATGTATCAGAATTATTTACTAGACATAAAAATGAATGAAAATACTTTCTCACATAATTTCTTACCAAAGAATCGGTCCACTGTCTTCTGTTGCAAATATGAGTGACGTTGAAAAGCTTTATTTTTAATAGTTCAGCTGGAGTGATTTCTGACTGATGCTTCAATGTCTACAAGTATGTATGCCATGTTTGTTAGAAACTGTAATTTATTGAAATCTTTGCAAGAGCTGTACATGTGATAAAAATCAAAGGAAAATGTTTGGCGTACTTATACAAATGTGACGACCAGCAACAGGCTCTGGGCCCAGCTAGGCTGGTCCTAGTCAATTAATTAATCCCCAATGAACATCAATGGCCTTTTAAAGCTATCCACTCCCTTGCTCATTACCGCCTCTTCCGGTAAGCTATTCCAAGTGCCCACGACCCTGCTAAAGTAGTAGTTTTTCCTGATTTCCAAGTTAGCCTGAGATTTAAATAGCTTAAAACAATGACCCCTTGTCCTGCTTTCCCCGCAAAAATTTAATCCATTTCAATCTTTCATTTTGATAAATTTAAATAACTGAATCATGTCCCCTCTGACTCTCTTTTGCTCCAGGCTATACATGTTAAGCCTATTAAGTCTGGTATCATAATCTAAATCTGAGAGTCCCCTTACTAATTTAGTTACCCTTCTTTCAACCCTTTCCAATACAAAAATATCTTTCTTCAGATAAGGCGACCAAAACTGAACAGCATACTCCAAATGAGGTCTTACTAAACTCCTATATAAAGGCAGAAGAACTTTCTTAGATTTGTTTGAAATAGATCTATTGATGAACCCAAGCATTTTGTTGGCTTTGTTACTAGCAATACTGCACTGTTGACTAAACTTGAAGTCCTGATTTATAAAGACACCCAGATCCATAACATTTTCTGCCTGATTTATGACTGAACCCTGTAAACGATATCTCATATGCTTATTTCCATGACCTAAGTGTAGCACTTGACATTTCCCTACATTAACTGCCGTATCCCATTTATCTGCCCACTTAGTAATATGATCTAAATCCTCTTGCAGCTGTTTTACTTGTTCTTCATTTTCGACAATCCCCATAACTTTTACATCGTCAGCAAAACAATTCATGTTTCCAGAAATATTTTCATTGATGTCATTCATAAATATAATAAACAAATGAGGCCCTAAAACTGATCCCTGAGGAACCCCACTTAAAACATCACTCCAATTAGAATGATTTCCTCTCACAATTACACTTTGCTTCCTACCAGTAAGCCAATTTCTAACCCAAAGTCAAGTTTTTCCTCCTATTCCAATGTCATCTAACTTGCTGAGAAGAGCAACATGCGGTACCTTGTCAAAAGCTTTTTGAAAATCAATATAAACAACATCCACACATTTTTTGTTATCTAAAGCTGAGGTAACCTTGTCGTAGAAATGCAATAAATTAGTAGTACAGGATTTACCTTTCCTGAAACCATACTGCAAACTAGTCAACAGACTATCAGTCTCTAAGAACTTCATGATCTTAATTTTGATCAAAGTTTCGAAAATCTTACAAATCACCGAAGTCAAACTTACAGGTCTATAATTCCCAGCAATACCTTTAGACCCCTTCTTGAAGAGTGGCTTTATGTTAGCCAGCTTCCAGTCCTCTGGCACCGTCCCCCGAGTTATAAGATGCATTGAAAATATTCAAAATAACATCCACTAATTCCTCTGCACATTCAACTAAAATTTTTATCTGGTCCCGGAGCTTTAGTTGCTTTAATCTTTTTCAAATGAAATAAAACCTCCTCCCTGGAAAATACAAAATCCTCAAGCTGTATAATAGCTTGTGTCTTGTTAGTGTCAACTGTTGAGATACAGTTATCGTTAAACACACTGGAAAAAAAGTTATTTAGAACATTTGCAATATCCCTATCATTTTGGATTAAATTTTTATACTCGTCAACCAAAGGCCCAATTTGACTGTTTCGAGCTTTCCCAGAATTAGCGTAAGCAAAAAACCTCTTAGGGTTCCCATCAATGTCATCTGCCAGCCTTTGCTCCAATTCCTTTTTCTGAATCCGTACCAAATACTTAAAATTTCGCCTTGCCTTACCATACTGGAGCCTCTCCGCACTCTGACCAGTTTCTTTAAACTTACGAAAAGTGGCTTGCTTATAATTAAGAGCTTCTTTAGTCTCCCTGGAGAACTACATGGGCCAAATTTTGGTATTAACACCTTTTCTCCTAAATGGAACATAGTCCACAACCGTTTTAGCAAGTTTATCCTTAAATTCCGATTGGTTCTGAAATCAGTGTTTCTGAAATTGGGCACAAACCTAAAATTATCATCATTGCACACTTCAAATTTAACCCGGAACCTAATGCTGTTATGATCACTATCTCCAATATGCTCCCCTACACACAACCCCTGAACAAAACTACCTATGTCACAAAAAAACAGATCCAAAATCACCTCCTCTCGAGTTCCCTGAGTTACAACTTGATCTAAGAAACAGTCACCAATTACTTTTAAAAATTCCTCTTCTTTGCCATTACCAGGATAAAAATTATTCCAATCAATACCCGGAAAATTGAAATCCGCCATTATGATAACGGATCCCTTGCTAGACATGTCACTAATAATACAGTACATCTGTTCATCTTGTCCCTGGTTTGAATTAGGTGGCCTATAAATGTTTCAAAACGTTGCTTTTTGCCCTTACTGCTCATCAACTCCAGCCAAACCATATCAATATCAGTAGGCTTATCATTTATGACCAATTCATTGCAAATAAAATTGTCTCTAACATAAAATAAAACCCCACCACCTCTTTTACCTACTCGATTCTGCCTGAACAAATTATACCCAGCAATATGTAATTACTCTGCATCAGATTCGGTAGCCCATGTCTCTGTAATTCCAATAACATCCAACTTCTCATCCATAATTATGCTTTTCAATTCATCCATCTTGTTCCTAATGCTGCGAGCATTGGTATAGAAAACTTTAAGCATGCCTAAGTTGCTTTTATTTAACACCCTGAAATTTCCTAAATTACAATTGTTAACATTACTACTCTTGTTCCTCACTTTATTTCCATTTCTAGCAATACCCAAAAAAATTTCATTCTCTCGATACCTGATGCTTGAACCATGCACCCCATTCCAACTTAGTTTTTTGACTCCGAAGCCCTTAAAATTAATCCACTAACCATTTTGACCCCTGTAGAGCTCAGATGCAGGCCATCCCTAGCAATCCAATCCCGTTTACAATGACTCCATACATCAATGTTGCTTATACTGCACCAGGTTTTGTTTACAAAACAACTTTAAAATTATTAATAACTTTAATATGACTAGTAGAAACAGAATTTTAAATATTTAACTGTTGAGTAAATGCATCCATTTCTTTTACTTATTTTGCAACTAACTGTAGAAAATAAAATATTTAAAAATTTATGCAAGACATTTATAAGTTACTCTTCTCAGTTCATTACCCTTAAATTTTTAGAAATTCTAAAATTAATCTGTGAAGAAGCCTGATACATTTAAAGTATTAACATAAAATTTTTTTAAAAAATCAGCAAGAGAACTTACTCTTAACGTATAAGTAACGTAATGTGAACTTGTAGTTATGTTTTGGCGATCATAATTATTCAAGCGAAGGTAATTTTTTTAAAAAGCTTCTAAATTTGATCCGGATAGACGAGGTATCTTTATAGGGTTTTTGATGAAATTTTGATTAACCCTCTTGTACTGCCGTGCTAAGCGCAAAAGTTGTATCTGTACTTTTTACGGAAATGTAGTTTTGGTCACCAGGTGGTTTTTTGAAACATTTTAACTAAATACAATGTTTTTTTGTAAATAAGAAAAAATTAAAAAGCATTCTGAACAAATGGCATTTGAATCAAGGGTATGGAAGCATAATATAATAAAAAGCAATTTCTCATTTTGAACTTGGCAGCAGATACAACCTTTATGCTTAGTACGGCTGTATGAAATTTTCCTGCCTATTACGTTTTTTTATTTTTTTTTGTCAGTCCCACAATAACGGTTAAATCAGGGTTCTACTATATTTGTAAATATATTTTGTACTTCTGGAAAGATTGAAAAAATATCTTCCTACAATGTCATACATTAATATAATATTTAAAAATGCTTTTTAATTCTATACTTTTGCTACATAATAATATAAAATTTTAAAACTTCACTTTTATTGAATTCTTTAGCCTTTTACAATTTACAAATGAGATAGACATTACTAAAATAGCTTCCTGTACTGGAATAGATCCTTAACTCTCTTTCCTTTTCTATGTATAAAAATAATTTTTAATAATGTGCACTTTTTTTAGTCTGAGAGTCTGTACACATCAACTGCGTAAACAAAAACAAAGAAAAAAGTTTTATCACTATTATCAAAACTCTACTTCAAAATATAATTTAAAAATTGACAATAAATTTATATATAGTGAATTTAGTTTAAAAAATAAAATGTTCACCTTTGAGCAGTAACATAATAAGGTTAAAATTATACAAATAGTAAATAAGAATTGAATTTTGAAGTTACAAGGAGTTGACAGCCCTTCTTCAATGCTAGAAAAGAGCTTATGGATGAAAAGAACTAATCCAGCAACTACTGATAAAACCTTGGTGGCAAGTTTGAATGAGATAAAGATTAGAAAGAAATGTTCTATCAATTTGATTCGTTAACTTATAACCCTGAGCTATCATGCACACGTAGGGAGGTCTAAAAGAAGGGGACTTTTTAAGGTAATTAAGTATACCATAGTGTACAGGGTGGTTCGAAAGTGGGCTCACCCCCCCCCCCCCCCATTTTATTTTCATTATGTAAATTATGGCTAAGTGTTTTATTATGTAAGTTATGGTTAAGTGTTTGTTGTACACAATTACCTTGAAGGCATAAGAGTCATCAATATCAGTAGGACACCATCCATGTTTTAACCATAACTGAATTCTGCACTACGTTCTCGCAGAAGTTTTGAGGCAAAACATCTCTGAATCCCCTCAAAATATCTACAAGAACATAGTGCAGATTTAACGTGTGTGTTACCGGGACTGCGGAGTCGGAAGGAAAATGGCTGACTACGACTCCTGGATTTTGAAACGCCCGACTCCGACTCCGTATTTTTTTTTAATTGTATTTTTTCAACTCCCTCTTTCCATTCAAGGGAAAACCTCTAAACAGAGATTGAAATATTGATTCCTTTTTATGAAAATTTCACATTTTTGGTTTTTATTGTAAACCCAAGACGCATACAACGTTAGAAATTCAATTTCAAAATCAAATTTTCCAATAGTTACGAGTTAAAAAGTGAGATGACTTAAAAATCCCTTTTAAAAAAATTGGAAAGGATTACCTGTAATTTGCCCCACTTTAATGTTTAACAAATAGATATTGAGCAAATCGTGTGCTTTCAATTTTTGAAAGTTGTATCTTGAGAGAAAAAAAGCTTTTTTTCTAAATCCAATTTCTTGAGAATGGGTGGTTTATCCCGGTTGACACCTATCTGATAGATACCCAAAGTTAATTTCAGAGTTTATAAAAAATATAAATCTTTTAATTCTGAAAATTTTTGCGAACATATTTTAAATTATATTTCATCAATAAAATGTCAACGAAAATAGGGCACATATGAGTCAGGAGCTAAATGGCGGTATACAAATTTGTACTTATAGCTTTAACTATACCTATATTTCTTCTTCGCTAAATTTTTAATTTAAATTTTATTGGTTGCTTTAGGATTAACCTTAATATGAAGATTTTAAGATTAACAGCAATAACTGAGTGTTGTAATCAAGAAATCATTTACATTATTTTGTTCCATACTTTTTAGTGGTAACCAATCTTATAGAAATAGTCTTAATAAAGAAAAAAAAACATTAGATTATTTCATCGGATCTTTTGGATTCGTGCTTTCGCGCCAGAACTTCTTTGAATTTGCCGATCACCCTTAAAAGTTTCAACTTTAGCTACAAGCCTCAACTTACTAATTTGTTACGTTTCTTTAACTATTTTATAACTGAGATCGAACAAAGCACTATATTTCTATTTTTATTTGAAAGTGATTACCTGAAAATGTTAGGCAACAAAACCATTTGCTGACAGTTGCTATTAGTTATGTTAAAAAGCAAGCAAACTAGGGGACGGCTACTGAAAGTTCGGTAAGCACTCAAGCTAGCTGATTGCCATAACGGCAGTTATTTTCTCATTAGTATTTTTTTTATACATGTAATCGAACCAAATGGTATTCAGTTTTAAAAAAATACAAAGAGAGTCAGTAAAAAGGAAAGAAAAAAAGAAGCCCGGAGTCGGAGTCGGCATGTTTTCTAAACGACTCCGACTCTTTCACCCCAAAATCAGTCCGACTCCGACTCCACAGTCCTGTGTGTTACGACACGGAAGGTCTGTAGATGTTTACAACTCTTAAGACTTCAAGGTAACTATATACAACATACTAAACCATAAGTGACATAATGCTGAAAATAAAAGAGAGGTAGGCCCACTTTTTATTATTTTGTTAACTATAATCAAGCATAGATTTCCAATTTTGAAACTTAGAAAATTTTTCTCAGGCCTCATCACAAGAGTATGCACAAGGGAGAAGAAGGGACAGGTGTTGGGCTGAGCATGAGGGGGCCTCCGAGATTTTTATAATGGGGATAAAATTATGTAGGGACATTGAGGGGAAAATATGGAGGGAGGCCTGTAAAAGTCATTTGTGACTGGCCTCAAAATTTCTGTGCACATCCCTGCCTCATCATGTTGCCTAGGTTTAAATTCTTATTTCTGAAACTGGCTCTTTTCCTTGCGTTAGCTCTTTATTTGACAACGCTTAACCTGGTAGTTACCGAGTTTGAATTGGGGTTATAAAGTGAGAAGTATTTGTGTAAACCAATAATGTATACATTTAAGCAAAATATAACAGGTGAAGGTATCACCTTCATACAAAGAGTAATATGCAAACTTGACCTTGGAGACTTTTTGAATGAGGTAAAGATTATTTTTATAGTAATCCTTAGTGTTATTTTGTTTGAGATGTTTTAATTTACTAAGGTGACAATCCAACCATAAGTGGTTGAACTACTATGTTAGATAATCGAGATCTTGCCAGTGGTGGATTTACAGGTTTGGGGACTCGTCACCATCACAATGCATTTTTTGAACACTTTTGCCTATCACGAAACTATGTAAAACAATTATCAAATGCATTTTTAAATCTCCTTTGAGGCACTTATGGCTGTGGCCCTCACAAGTGTGACTGGATAAATCCACCACTAGATCTTACCAAGGTGGAGTTAACAAATTACTTTTGGATGCAACATTGATGAAGTCATCATTGAATTTGGCTTTTTGACAGTGTTTCACCGAGGCTTACACAAGATGCAAATTTTGCAGCTTCTGGATCCTTGTTACATGTGCAGACTGCAACAACCTTCGACTCCTTACAATAATAAGCAATAAACTGAAGACTCTCTATATCTCCCTTAATAATAATCTCATCAAAGCCTTCACCATAACCAGCATAACGAAAGCTTTTCCCAAACATTGTGCTCCAAAAGAAAGGAACAGTTTGAAGAACTGCGTTTTTATCAATCATATTCAAAGCCGCATATCGTCCATGAACTAATGCCATTTGCCAGTGACAAATATTGACCCTTTTGTTTTCATAGGAAGTTAGAGGAAATTCAACTATATCACCTCCAGCATATACTCCTTTTAAGTTAGTTTCTAACATCTCATTTACCAGTATATGTCCTTTATTATTCATAGTAATCCCAGAATCCTTCAGAAACTCAGTAGCAGGTCTGACGCCAATACCAACAATGCATATATCGGCAGGAATTTTCGTGCCGGATGATAATTCCACCGACTCAAGCACACCATCAGTGCCATTAAGTTTTGAAATGTTATCACCACTGTGAAATATCACACCTTTCTCAATGAATATATCTTTTATTCTTTGACCAATTTCTTTACCAAATATAGCAGAAAACGGAACAGAACTACGACCAATAACATTGATAGAACTGGCTTTATTAAGCATATAAGATGCAACTTCCATACCAATAAATGAAGAGCCTAGTATGACGACAGATTTTCCTGCTGCTTCTTTAGCAATCATTTGGCCATCATTTGGCGTTCTTAAATAAAATATATTTTTCAAATCGGATCCAGGGACAGTCAAAGTGACTGGCTCACCACCTGTAGCGATCATCAATTTATCATATTTCACCTTGAGTTTACCATTATTGCAAGCCACCCATTTTTCAACAGTGTCTACAGATGTAACTTCGGTATTTAACATTACTGATATATCCGTTTTTTTATAAAAATCTTCATTTCGCATGTACAGGTCTGAGGCTTTTGCATCAAGAACTTTGCTGAGCTTGGGTCTATCATAAGGAAGGGAATTTTCTCTGCTGACGAGGATTATCTTGCCAGAAAATCCTTCTTGCCGCAAGGTTTCTGCACAAACATGACCAGCAGCACCACCTCCAATCACTACAAAAGTTGCTGGATTAGCATGAGAATATTTTATCAGAGGCTTTACTCGTTTGTTATTTTTTAAAGCTTCTACAGATGCTTTCACTTTTACTTCACCATTACTAACACTCACTTGGTAACACGGTAAACTGTCAAGTCCCGGGAAATCTTCAATGTCTCCTGTTTTACTATTGAAGCAAGCTCCATGCCAATGACATCTTATCTTACCATCCATTAAAACTCCATTTTTTAGGGGGGCTCCATAGTGGGTGCATTTTGTACCCAATGCAGAGTAGATTCCATTTTCTTTGATGAGAAGAATTTTACCTTCTTGTCCCATTTCATATTCTGCCATGCAACCATCTTGTAATTCATCATCTTTACAAACAACTTTTTCAATAAATTGATTGTCAGCATCCTGACGCTGTTCCGAATTTCCAATCTTATACTCTTTTTTAGAACCACGAGCGCCCATATTTCCTAATGTGTTTCCGATTACGTTTATTTGAACCGCCTGTATTTCATAATAAACAACAATTCAACAAGTGGGCGGAGTTAAATGACCCGAAAAAGCAGTTAACAGTTACAGTGTAAAAAATATCGACTTTCGGTGAATACATTCGGGGCACGTGCTTACGTTCGACGAGAACGTCCGGTTAGTTAATTCACGTGACAGCAATGACGTCAGCGGTTTTCGAACCGGTTGTTCACGAACCAATGCTTCATCGAACGTTTTTGGTTGATCACCGATCACTTACGCAGACGAATAACACGCAGGTGAAAAATACATATTATTGATCAAAAATGTCACATGGTTTCATCAAGCAGCTAGAGTTGCGGTCGATCGGTAGATCAACCGGTGAGACTCTTAAAACGACATCAGAAGCAACCAGTTAACCAGTAGCTCTCAAGAACGCTGCGGTTAGCAATCGGTTACTCACCGGTAGACAGGTGAGGTTCGTCGAACGCAAGCCATGTGACGTTGCAGAAACGGTATAATAATGGACCTTATTCACGGTTTGACAACGGTCCCGTCGGCTGTCCGTCTGCGGCAGCGAAAGGCTTCCCCCGGCTAAGGGGAAGTGAGCTATCCAGAAATTCTTGTTCAGATTAGTGATCTGCCGCGCACAGAGGTGGGTAAGGGAAGGGGAAAAGTCTACCAAAGAAAGTAATGGTATCCAATTGTGGAAGCACTAGGGAAAACGTTCATAAAGAGAAAGAAATGTGTAGCACTTTCATAATTTTTATTGTCAGAGCGTAAAGTATGCTTACTTATCACATACAACAATGTAAAAAGGTGTGCGAGGATTCTTATTTTTATTCGTTTTTGTTGCTTGTGATTGTTAGAATGTAGAGTAGTTATTCATTTCTCACCATTACTACTCAATTTCAGAATCTTAATTGCACTTAATTTATGAAAAAGGAAGTCTAAAGCAATGTTTAGTTAGAATTAGGCGTAAATTCTGAATAGTGTATGAACATGTAACATATAAATTATACTTTAAAATGAGGATTCTTTTGATCTTAAATTTTGAACATTGTTTGAAAGAACTACAGAATGCACAAAATGCGGAAAATATTTGTATTATGCACATAATGTTGTCATATGGAAAGTAAAACAAATGTATAACAAAAACTTTAGTTTCTCAAAAAATACTCTCTAAATAGTCAAATTTAAATAATTTTTTGTAACATTTTCTTCATCAAGAGTTCCCTTCAAAAAGTTTTGTTCAAAAAATATCTGTCTATTAGTTCACGATTTATATGTTGCTCAAGCCATTTGCATAAATGAGAAATAGTTACGTATATATTTGCCCTTTATTTCTGGAATTTTAAGGTTCGACTTTTAGTTGTATTATATTCAAATATAATGAATCATTGTGTATCATGATATTAAGTAGCAACTTTATAAAGTTTACCTGCATTCAAAAAATCATGATTTGTAAATCACAATTAAAAGCCAAAATTAAAAATTTCGGAAATAAAGCGTAAATGTATTGTGTAAAACATCACACCACTGTAAACGAATTGAGCAATATGCCTGTTTTGATAGGATTGGTCGTTTTTCAACAAAAGTTTTTTTTTTTTTTTTTTTTTTTTTGCCAGAAGAGGTGGCAAAAACTAAAGAAAACCTACAAAAACTAAAATATTGCCAGTTATAAAAAGTTACAAAAGATCAATATAATTTTGTACGTAATTTAATTGAAACTTTAATCAAAGAAGACATTTGAGATTTTACTAGGTTTTTCACTAACATAAATTTATAATTAAAGCAATTTAAAGTAATTATTCAGTAAATTACCGCCCATTAGCCAGGGCTAAAGCAGAAATACATGAGGTATTTCATGGTGTATTTCATGAATTTAAAGTAATGTTAGGGGAAATAGGTAATACTTTAAAAGTTGACTATCGTAATGCAATGTTTTTAAAAAAATGTTCTGCTGTACAGAATTCAATTGAATTTAAATTTGCTTGAACTATTTCAAGAGTAATTTTCAATAACAAAAATATTATTTAGTACGAGTTATACATTTTCCCAAACAGCACAAATCGTCCCAAAATCGTAGAAGTAATGTAACATCAACGTGATCACATGTACCGAAATCCTCCTAAATTCGTAGAGAACTGGTTGATAAAACAGCAAAATGTCCGCCCAGCACAGCGATTTTACGTGAAATCGCTGTAGATATGATATGACATTCAACATTTTTGGGAGCAATTATCAACGTTTTTTGGATGCTTACAAAATATCAACGATATTTCTATTTTGGTTATATTGTACTCTGCAGGAGTTTTCAACGGATTTTAGAGGTTAAATGGAATTATCTACTAATATTAGATGAACTAACAACCTGTTTCAGAGGATTTATCAACGATTTTCTCATGTGTTTGTGTCACGAAATATCTACATAAATTGCATCTTGGTAAATTAATTACCAATAATTTATAGACTGTTTACACACTTTTTGAAAGTCTTAAAAACTTTTTTACCCTCAAACTTTTTAAAACAGTAATATACTTAAGATTTTTTAAAAAATCGTATAAATAAAATTCAAATTTGGAATATAACTCAATAAAATAATTAAGAAAGACAAGAAAAATGAAATAATTTTTAAATTAATTTCAAACATAAATAAATATGTATATTTTATTTAAATAATTTAAGAAAAAATGTCTGATGTTAACTATTTTTAGCGTTTTAAAAAAGTAATTTTAAAGATTTAAGACTTCCATAAGAAACATGGCAGTAATCTATGAATCATTGATAACCTATTTTGTGTTCATATTTAAGTAGACAATAAACCATTTCTTTTGTATGCACAATTCACAAATTTTATTCCAGCAATAATCTGAACAAACAAACAAAATAATAATAATAATAATATGAGAATTTTTAATTCAAAGCTATCTCTACGTCGTTCTTGACGATCAGAACATTATTTCTTGAATTTAGAAAACATAATTAAAAAAAACTTTAAAAGCAGGCAATTACTTACTTCACGTTAATACAAGAAATCGCTAATTCATTTACACACTCACGATCGCAACAATACACAAGCCGACAACTGACAACGTGGAAACATACTACAGTCAGTAAATTCGCAACTCCAACGAACTATAGGGGGCACTGCAGTCACTGTTTAATGGCGGAATTGAAAACTAAAACAAACGCACGTGGTAGCGAAGAAAATGCTAAAAGTGTTGTGATTTTTGTTCGTATGTATGATTTTTTCGCTTTATTCGTTTGAAAAGATTTTTCAAAGTCTTGTGGATATTCTGACCCATATAGAAAGAGATTAGAAACCAAAAAGTATTACGAAAGTAAACAATTAATGTAGAACACACAGTAAGTTGTTCTGAAGCAGCCATTTTCACGATGTTGAATTCGGTATTCATTAATTTTTGGTTCGCTTCGAACGGCATTTTCATTTTGTACCGTTTTTTCTATACATTAGTACATATTAAGTTCAGTTTCGTGACATTTCCAGCATTTGTTGACATTTTTGTCACATAGTGCACATACGTGGCAGACTGTCAAGAGTGACGTTTAGCACTAGATAATTTATTTCTATGACTATATGATTGGATATCCAAAGAAATCATGCATTTAATTCATTCGTCATGGAAATAATTTACCTGATATGCGAAATCTTGTCAAGATACATTATTCTTTCACATAATTTTAAAACCATAACACTATAAACAGATTTTTGGCGAACTTTTATTTTTTATTGTTCAAATTCTTAACGTTCTTTCTGGATTTTTCAATCTGTTCTGCGATAAATATTTTCAAGAAAATTTATTTGCATACTGTCTATTTCAGTAGGATACTGTAGTAACAAATTTTATTTAAATAATTTATGTGGAATTAGGTTAAAGAAAAGTGTCCAGTCAATGTTGTTAAGTTCGTTTTTTTTTTCATCGAATTGAAAAACTGATATTTATTCAAATTCACTCAGAACAAAATAAATAAAATGTGTACTCACAGTTTATATATGGTGGTAGTTTTCTTTTCAGTTGATTGACCATTATTTCTTTTTACTTATCGAATTCTGTAATCTTACTATCATTTTATTCCACTCATGATAAAAATTAAAAATGGTTTAACTAAAAACGCGAAAACTCGCCAAGGCTACTTTGCTTGCACAATACTAAAACTACTATAACCCTAAACAAATTTGGCGAAACCTTTCAGCTGAGAATAAAAGGAATAAAGTAAATTCTTTCTCGGTTATTCATTTTGTTCTACGATAATATATTCAAGAAAATATTTTGCATACTGTCCATTCCAACTAAATGCTGCTGTAAAATATGATTAGTTAAATTAATTTAAGATTAAAAAAAACTCATATTCTTACAAATTCATACAAAACAATAAAAAATTTTTACCTGGTATAACGTTATCCAATTTTGTTAATCCAGAGTTTTCTTGTTTACGCTTCCACCATTTAATACTTTTTTGAAAGAAATAAGAAAAACTAACATTATTTTGAGAAGCTCGAGAATACTACTAAGGGACGAATTAATTTCTGTAGCTGAAAGCAAACTAAGACACATCGATTGCGTTAATAAATACTCAGAACAAACTGCCTGTGTTTACGTCAACAGACACACGTGATGCGCAACGTGGCAATGTTTTAGGTGCAGACGCAGTTTTATAAATCACCGCAAGGTAGCGTATTCGAGCGCTGGAGTTCCGAATAGCCATTTTTCTAAACTGAAATTGTTGCGCATGCGCAGATTAAACAGTTTTCAGACACGTAAAAACTCGTCAAAATGATTACAAAAATTAGAGATACGCTATATACTATAAATGTAAACTTTCAAACATATTTTGGATTTATTTTGAAACCTGTGCCAATTTCGTACTTTTGTCAACCATATTTGGAAAAGCCCAACTACGTGAGGAAATCTACATCGCGTCGATATCCGTTTGTGATATGTCACGAGTTTTGCACCAGTTCAACGATATAACAACGAATATTGGAAGATCTGTGCTGTCTGGGTTTAGCCTACTTTCCCAGTAAAAGTCAGAAAAAGAAGAAAAAAGCATGAAAGAAGGCTTAATGCATCTTAAAAATATCGCGAAAAACAAAAAAAAAAAAGTCAAAAATAAATAAAATAATTAAATAAATATCGAAAAATTAAAAATTGCATTGGCGTCGTCAGCTGAAATTCAATGGGGGGGGGGGGGGACATTCTGACACTGTAATTTTCAAGTTGTATCAAGAAAAATGCGTGCATATATATATGGTATATGAGATAAAAACGACATCAATTAGAAATCGGTTTACATTTAAGACAAAATTTTTAAACAGGTACAACTTGATTTACATATTTACACAATAAGAAAAAAAAATAAATTTCACAAATACATTTTTTCTAGACTGCACATGGGATACGAATATTCGTGCTATTTTTTGTAATCAATTTCATCCAAGATATTTTTGTGAACGTAACATAAAGCAACATGATTTAACCGCTTTTGTGTCATAGTCGACCTTAGACACATTTTGAGCTTTCTCAGCGCACTAAAGTTTCTTTCAGCTTTACACGACGAAGCGGGGCACACCAAAAGTAGCCGCACCAAATTTTCAACACATTGAAACAGACCCCTAAACTTCTTTAACGGCTGACGACAAAGCTTTCTTTGCTTCATCTAAGCAGTTAACTTTAAAGTTTTTATGAATTAGTTGAAGTTCAGTTTTTAAAGCAGCTATGTTAATTTCAGGATAGGGAGCTAACTGTTCTACGTCCTCTAATTTTAAAAGGATATTTTCAAGCAAAAGCTGTCTCTTAATCCCTGGTTGATCAAAAATTTGGTTCTTCAAGCCATTAGTTGCAGTATCTATCAATTCATAGTACTGCTGACAGTAGAATTCTTCACCGGAATTAAACGTTTGCGTCTGGTGCCTCAAAGATTGTCCTTATTCTTAGAAATATCTCCTCAATCCCCAGATTTAAACTTATTGTAGCATATTTAGATATTTGGTGGCTAGATTACGAAAATACGGCATTGAAACGAAAAGCGAAGTAGAAACAGTACGACTCGAAGTGCGGTTGAACACTTACTCAGAAATTGCACAAAAAAAGAAAGGAAGAACAATAAAATCTATTCCCAGACGTTTAAAAGGTGTTGTTGGTATACTGCACGAACTTAGTAAAAAGTTAGATTATTTTTCTAATATGTAAATATTTTTTCAAAGTGTACGAAGACTTTTGTGAGATAAAGTTTCTGGCAATTTTTGATTATTGATTTCTCAAAAATCAAATTTTATTATGTTATTAAAAATTTTCATGCAGTTTTATTGAAAATAGATCATAGATCTTATTAAATACCTATTCCAAAATATTAATTTTAACCAATGGATAGGGTCGTATTTCATTGAAAATCGTAAGTGTACGAACACTTTTGGGAGCCACTGTTTAGGAATTTCTTTCGGAAAATTGAAAAGGTAACCCCATCCAAATGCTATAAAATCGGGGCCCCCCTGTAGGCCTTACACTTAACAGAATGGCACTTACCAATCATTGTATTTTGCCTTTTTGAAGACGGTTCCGTGGGATGTTGATAGTGGCACCTGGATGATGATGGTGATTCAGTAGATAAAAATTGCTCAGGTTCATTTGATGTAGAAGGTTTGCTACATTTTCCCGTTTTTAAGCCACCTCTCCATAGTTGTAATCGAATGTGTAAAAAAAGTATAATAACCAAAATAGGAGCGCTCTTCAGGTCACCTGCTCTCAAGGAAATCAAAAGATCACATGAAATTATCTTCATTTTTGTCGCAACGTTTCCCAACAGGGAAAGCTTATTCTATTTCTGTCTTTCTTTCTGGTCATCTTGAGCTTCTTTTTTCGTTGGTCAATTGGAAGTGACATCACAGTATCCATCGTTCTGCTGGCTTACGATTTGCTTTTGAAATTACTCTTTAATTTTGAGGCTCCTCCCCTTTTTTTTCCTGTAACGTAACTCTTTTTCGGTCATATTTGAGATGCCGCAAAGACATTTAAGAAACCTCGCTTCGGTAAGGTACTTTGAAGCCACGCGTTGAATAGTTTTAACTCATGAAGCGTCCTTTCCCTTTCTACCCCAAATTTAACCTTTGACCAGCAAAGTGGTCGTCTAAATTTCTTAGCATCCTTTGGCCAGGGTGTTCCTGCCAGCTGCAAAAAACCGCCAAAGAGGTCTGGTGTCTCATTTTGTTTGGGTAACATTGGGGTCGATATAAATTGAATCGAATTGGAGAAACAAACACTGCAAAACTGGAAACAGAACCTTGCAAGCGCCGAGAAACGAGATAAGAAAGAAAGGAGCCGAAACTCAGATCCCCGTCTTCTGCTGACTTATTAGCGCTTTAAGCGTGAGAGACAAAAAAAAGGGGGGGGGGGGGGGGAGAGGAATTGTCTATCTGATTTCAGTATCTCAAAGTTGTCCAGTTGTTTACCCCAAATAACAATAAATACGCTGGAATCACATCCAAGCTGGGAACGCCGGGGACACGACTTGTGTTTTCAATACGGGATCGGACATAGGATACTTTTTGTGAGTTAAGGCATGGCTTCCTGCCATGGTTAAGGTAAAGCCCTTTATCCGTCTCTTAAGTGACGACACACTTTGATCTATGCACTGCGTGCCGCTTTCGACTGCGATTGAAGGTGGGCAATCACGTGGGCTCAGTCCGCCATTTTGTGTCGCTGCCTGTGTGATTTCACTGTGCGGAATACCAGATATTTTCTCTTTGCTATTCGTAATTTTCATCAAAAGCTATTTTAAATGTGAAGCTGCCTTGGTGTAGTGCATTTGGATGTTCAAACAGTTCAAAATCAGGTCACAAGTTGTATCGATTACCTATGGGTAAATGAAATGAAGTGCCGCCTCATAGATTATGTAAATATTTTATCATAAAGAACTGACATCTATTTGGTATTTCAAATAAATTTTAATACATCTACCTACTCCATGTATGTATCATGTATCTTAGGGAACAAATTTACCAAACTCCATTTTTATATATATAGATAAGGATATTCACTAAAATCATATATAGTTCCTTCAAATATTGTAAACATAGGCGGATTTACGGGGGTGCCAGGGGGTGCGCCGCACCCCCAAAATTTTTGGTTGGGTTTTGGAAAAATTAGTTTATTGTATTTCACTCAGAAACGCAGTTGGGGGAAAAAATTCAAAGCTGCTATACTAGTAAATTTACATGAATCCAGTGTATCACCACAAGTCGCTAGTGTAAGAAAAACATAACTGTGCTCATATTAAGAATTAAAGTAATTTTATCCATTTAGAAAAAAAAACCTAATAAATAATTTCATGTAAGTAAAGAAACTTCTCAAACAATTTTTTGTTCAGTGCTGTGTTATTGTAGAGAATAATTGCATGTTCTGTAATTGGGTATTTATTCGTATATCGACACCAATTCTTCTATTTTAAAACAACAATGGCTAATAAAGCCCCCCCCCCCCAAAAAAAAAAAACATGGCTATTGCTAGAAACTTTATCAATAAAATCTACACCGAAATCAACCGAAAACCAACATTTTTAATGTAAATTTTCAAACATTTTTGAAGGAAGACTCCCGGACATTTTGCTGCAGTGGTGCATCCAGGGGGGCACAAGACTGGTGACCCTCCCCACAAAATGATGAGTAGATGTTTTTAAAAAAAATTCTTTATTATTGAAGAGAAGAAATGATCTTATTTTGGGAAAACACAGTTATTTTACGAAAAAAAAAAAAGAATGTTGGGAAAAAATATTACTTTCTTTCAAAAATAAATATTGACATTTAAAATTTTCAACAGCTTCAGATTATTCGCGGCAAATTGTGTGCCTCCTCCCCCCTCCTCGCACAATCCTCTTCCTTTCATATCTCCCCCTCCCTTTTTTTCTTTTTTTTTTCTATTTCGTTTTCATTTTTTTCTATTAGTCCTCAAAATGTTTCTTCTCCAAAGCCCTTTCTCCAGCCAAAGTTAGTACAAAGTAACTCAAATTTCGCTTCTTGGGCTTCACTTTCACAAAATTTCCAAGGAAGATCTTCTAATCACCTAAATACATCGAAAATCGTTTAAAATTGCGTTTTTGGAGCTTCAGTTTTGGAAAACTGCAGTGTCCCTAACGTTACTAAATATGGTTTTACACTCATGTGTTTAAGACTTTAATTTTGGAAAATATTCGAACTAGGGTCTCCGAACCCCTTTCTCTAATATCTTCAAAGTGTGTTAATAGTTTTGTTTTGAAAACTACTATTTCGAAATATTTAAGTGGGAGAATCCTTTTTTTTAATACCATGGAGCATTGCAGAAGAACTTCATTTTTAGGACTTCAATTTCGAAAAATTTCCAGGAGAGAGCTCCAGAACACCCCGGACCCCGTCCGGTAACAGCATCGAAAATTGTCCTCCGTAGTATTTTTGGAGCTTCAATTATGAAAATTTAAAGAGGTAGCGTAGGGGAGGGGAGGGGGGTACGTATTTCTATCTGCTTTTCAAAAAATCGATTGGCGACAGTCTATGAGTCTTATTCCTAACCCAAACTATAAATATGGACTACAATCACATTTATAAGACTAAAATTTCTAAAAATAGCTTTTTAACCACAAGTATCCTTCTTGCCCCTAAAATATCACCAAGAACTGTAAAACTGCGTTTTCAAAACTACTATTTCAAATTTTTTCTGGGGCGTGAATCCCATTCCAAACCAGTAGCTGGATTCACCCGTTGCTTCTAATATCGACTTTCGTTTAAGACTTTTTCTGCAGTTTGAAATGTTAAGAATTGCCCATCCCCTAATCTTACTAAATATGGTTTACATCGCGTTTTTTAGACTTAAAAGTGTGTCCCGCCCTAAAATTATTTTCTGATTTCGCCACTGCCTTGTTATTCTGGGAATACCCCCCCCCCCCCAGATCCCTGTTATTGTTGCACCCCCAAAGATTTCGGCCTAAATCCGCCTATGATTGTAACGCTTAACTATGTAACGGCACCTAATAAATTGCTAGCAGCGGTAAAATATTTGCCCTGTTTTTAAAACTGATAGTTCTGAGTTTAAAAGAACAAAGCCGTCAAAATTTAAATATGCTAATTATTTTTATTTATTTCTAGCGCAAATTTCCTATTGTTTAGTTAGTTTCAAAATGTCTCAATAGCTGTAGAAAAATTATTTTAAGAAAACATAGTTTTGCTTTTAATTGTGTCATCATAGGCATGAGTTTCAGTGTGTTGCCAAGTTAATTATTCATCTATTTTGTGCTAAAATCTCAAGACATTAAAAATGTGAAATTATTTATTAAAAAAATTAAGCTTCTTTGAGATTGCAGTAACATATAACTCAAGTCAATTTATACAATTATATGAAGATTTTTTTTTTAAAAATTTTTTTGTCCGGAAAATGCTGTTTTCGTTTAATTATTACTTCGACGTGGAAATTTTTCAATAAAAAATATATATATGATTTATTCTAGTGTCTGTTGATTTATTAAAATTCATTATTGCAATTTATAACAGTTCGTCAAAGATGTAATCTGCACTCTTTTGTTTGAATTCCTATTGGTATCAAATGATTCAATTAATATTATTTTTTTAATACTGATTTAAAACTGGTTAAAACACTTTATTATGATTTTGTTGATTTTTTAAGATCTAGTAGTATCTTTAAAAATCTGGTTTAAATAAAAGGCATTTTTTAATGTAAAATCGTCATGAGAAACAAGCAAGTGTTGGTTAAATGCAAAAAAAAAAAAAAAAAAAAAGGAAGAGTCCTGTTGAAAATAAACCTTATTAGTTAAGGCAAAAAGAAATTTTGCAATTTTTTAGATGTGAATAATTTTTCATAAGAAAACTACACACATTAGTAATATAAATGATACTGCTTTACATGAATAAGTTCAAACTCTTGCCCAAGTTACAAACAATTCATAACATAGTTAATTTAGCACACTACTTTCTACTACACCAAATTTCTAATAATAAATCGCACATTCAAAACACTTCACGTAATTTGTAACTCAGAAGGTCTTTATGGTGGAAAAAAAAAAGAAATTACTCTTAAAAATATCGAAAATTCCTTCGAAACACATTTTTACTAATATGCAGTTTAATAATAAAAAATACATTTTACTAAGATAAAATTCAACATTTTTGTACGTATATTGTCAGTTACATAAGTTACCCTTAAAAACCTGCAAACATTCGTTGATAAAATGATACTTTTCAATGAGCGAAACTCTATATTTTTCTACTATTGAGATAGGGAGTAAGTTGCGGAACGATACAAAATGGCGGACGTTGGAGCGTGTCGCCACTTAAGAGACGGATCGAGGGCTTTAGGTTAAGGGATCCCCCTGTTAACAATTTATTACCCCGCTAACACATCTCTACTCTGTGAATGGTTGACATTGCACTCGGAACAAAGTGTCACTTTTCTTGCGTTCTCCACTGAAGCTATGTGCAGAGAGCAGAGCAATGGTTTGTCATTGGATTTCACTTTCCGTTCACTATACACATCGCCTATTTTGTTATTATTTACAGTTCTTTTTTCCTTTTTTCGATGTTCATTTCGTTTTGTTTGATATGAATTAAACATGGTAAATAATGTATTATGCAAGTGTTTAAAGTCTTTTTTTTTTTTTTTTTGACAAAACAATAATAATTTCCCTCAAAATAATGAATTTTATCTTGACAATTGTCGAGGGGGTCCGATTTTCAAATATTGAGGAGGTCCGGTTCTCAAATATTGGGGAGGGGGGGGGGGGGGTCCGGACCCCTTGGACCCCCCGGCAGCGACGCCTATGCTTTAAGCAAAGTATAAAACAAAATCACATCTTATTTAAGCATTATAATGTACTAGCATTCCCGTACCCGGCATTGCTCGGATAATGGAATTAGCAGGGGTTAACAGTGCTTGGTGCATCTACACTGTAAAAAAAATCCGGAAACGTTTCTGAGTATATCGTGCAGCTGTGGTTCATGAAAGTTTCAGAAACGTTTCTGAGTATTTCGGAATCCTTTTTCTGTAATGTCCAGAAACGTGTCTGAGTATTTCGGAATCCTCTTTCTGTAATTTTCAGAAACGTTTCTGAGTATTTCGGAATCCTCTTTCTGTAATGTCTAGAAACGTGTCTGAGTATTTCGGAATCCTCTTTCTGTAATTTTCAGAAACGTTTCTGAGTATTTCGGAATCCTCTTTCCGTAATTTCCGGAAATGTTTCCGAATATTCTGTGCAGCTGTGGTTCATGAAAGTTTCGAAAACGTTTCCGAGTATTTCGGAATTCTCCAAACAATTTTCAAAAACGTTTCCGAGAATTTCGGAATCCTTTTTCCGTGATTTTTTCTAAAATATAATTCTTTATTATAGTATTGCATACCATATCAGTTTCAATTCTTTCATATCTAAGAGCAATAATACAAGCAATTTTAGAATCATTTGTGGATTTTTTTTTTTTTTTTTTTGAATTTCTAATGACAAACAGCATGGTTAACAGCATAACATATGCACAGTTATAAATTTTAGAAAAATTATGAAATAATCTAGTAGTTTCATTCCTAATCATAAAATCGTCGGGGAATTGGAGGGGGGGGGGGGGTACCTTCTGAAAAGTGGAGATTGTTTGTTAAAAAATCTTAAACTTCAGTTTTTCTCTCAATATTTTCAAGACAAAACTATCAACATATTGTATTTTTAATGCAGAACTTAAAAACATATCTTGTATCAAACTTGATAGCTTTTATCTTCGGATAAAATTTGACAGGACTTACCTACCCTTCGCGTTCCGGAATTCGTTCACCTCAAGTCAATTTCTCTGACGAACAAAGTGTACCGAAAAGTACCAACAGAGAAATTGATGAATTTAAATATGACACCAAGTCCCCCTGCTGGAACCATTCGGGTTGATTCTTCTGTTCTTGACCTTTTCCAGCTCATCACAAATATAAATACTTATTCAAAATAGGTTACTGATTTTATTTTTACAGTGTGCGCAAAATGCAATATATATTTTATTTATTAAAACATTGAACTCTATTACACGATTATTCCATTTCATTTATACGAGAATCCCCCCCCCCCCCCCACACCACAAGAGTGATGGTGCACCCATAAAATGCTATAAAGCGCCCCCCCCCCCTTAAAAAAGCAACCCCCTGAAAATGTCAATGGCACAGTCTGCGTGGTGAACGCCCCTCGTCTTCTCCCCATATGTACATTGCATATTAATAACATAGTTTTTTTAAAAATGATCACTTTTAAAACAATGACATGAAATAATATTACTTTTTATTTCGGCATGTAAATGCAGCTGTTCCATTTTCGCCAGACTCATTCCTCCTGACTGTCCTACATTAAACTAGTATGCATGCAGTAGGTACTGTCCTGAGGAAGACAAATTATAGGGACTTGTTTCTTAATTTAGCCGAGGTAAAAAAAACCCTACTTTGAATTTTAGGTTTAAGCCCTTGTTTATTGCATATAGTTTAGCATATGGTGCGTTTGGCTCAATGTAACGCATATATTAGAGCTTAAATACTCTCTATTTAGTAAGTAGTTTAATATCTTTTGGTCTTTTGACCATATTTATCGAATCTTCCACGGCTGATGAGCTCCGAATTCAACCTTTCAACTTTATTCTAATAATTGCTACTTTTAATTTTCTTTTTCTCATTGCTATTCATTGCTTGTGTTTTTCATATATATACAAAAATATTATTATTGAGAAATAATTCTTGTTTGTTATATTTGCAGCTTCTTTCCCTTAAGGGCAGGTACATTGCAACTAAAATAAATCGTACTAATGAAGCTCTGCTGAGATAAATAATATTTCATGTATAATATAAATTATAAATCAAAGTATCATATACATTATAAGTCAAATACTTTAATATGGTGTAAAAATACAAAATTATTTATTTTATTAAGTCTTTTTTTTTTTTTTTTGCTTTTGGTAAAATTGAGGCTTGTAAAACGAAAAAAATGAAGACACTTTTAAATACATATATGAATCTATTTGTTAAAGAAATTAATACACATTTAACTAATTTAAAGCGTTTCGCTAATGCAAATATTTAAAGAGATATCGTCATTTAGATAATACTGAAGCACTATGTTCCTAATTACAAGAGATAGTTTTTTTTTTTTTTTTTTTACTTCATACAATCTAGCTACACTGTTTACAAGAGAATGAAAACATGCAATCTTAAAGACGAACTATCAAACCTGACAATTTGCATATTATAACATTTAGTTCATAATGCTTGATACATAAATGTTCAGCCAAATATTAACTGAGATTGACACATAAAAACAAAGTACACAATAACACTTATTTAAAGATTTTTATAATCTTCAATTCATAAATTTTACAGAATAAAACTAGACACACTTGCACTTTAAATATGTGTTCTTTGTAATGTAAAATATTTTCAAATTGCAATAGTTCACAACGAAAAAATGATACTGAGGAAAATAGTTTTTTTAACGAGATTTATATGAACTAAATCACTTTAAAGTAATAGAGTTGCAAAGCGACTTACCTATTCGTCGGTGGAGGTCTTTTGCAGGCTTTGGTCACCAAAAAGGTGATTTTTATGACAGAATAAAATTCTGCCTACAAAAATTACCCATTTGGTAGAAAGAAGAAAAGTATCCAAGAAAAAAATAAATTACCTACACAAGTTATGCGACGCAACGAATTTACATGGCGTCCTCTCGGCAGGTTTTTCGTTTTTGATTTCAGTTTGTATTCCTTCCGCGAGCATGCGTTGAGAAGTTGCACTTCGTACTTAAAAATAAGCGACATAGCTTCAAATTCAATCTCATAACGATACATTAGCAAGAAAATATAAGACTTTAAAATTATCTTCAGTGAATTCATGCGAGGAACAAAACTTCTACTAATCCCCTTCATGAGTGTTCGCACATGAGTCAGCACTTGTTTTCATTGCTTGCTTTCACGAGTTTCAGTTTGGATTTGCTGCTGGATTATAAAATTGTCGTGTGAGCTGCGCATGCGTCGACGCTTACTTTCTTGTTAAACGGGAAAGGTTTTTGATAATAGCAGAAAACTGCTGAGGGCGTATGAATCTGTGTATTACGGAAAGCTTTTTTGTATATTCAGAGAGTTTTCCGAGATTTTTTACAGTGTAGTTTCGAAAATCCCCTATAATAATTACTTATTACTAATAACTTTTTCAAATTTTGGGAAGATTCCGAGACCCCTGGACTCCTGATATATATATATATATATAATATATATATATATATATATATATATATATATATATATATATATATATATATATATATATATATATATATATATATATATATATATATATATATATATATATATATATATGCCCTTGTCCTTAACCGATCTTTAACTATTATTAAATCCTTTTAAAGTATTGATTATCTTTGCAAACACAGGTCATGCACATTTTATTGTTGTACCTATGTTTAAGCTAGAACTTCTTTGTATACCACATTTTTAGTTTTTTTTTTTCTGGTGCTAAAATTATTAAAGAGCTTGATGAACTGGCTTTGGAGCAAACTACATAACATTGGTCGTGTGAAAAAAAGTCTTCTCTTAAATCGATCCCAACTACTTTTAATGTCTGTCCTTGTGACTTATTAATGGTTATTGCAAAGCAAACTTTAACAGGAAACTGCACTCTTCTAAATTCAAAAGGATAGTCCGCCTGTGATGATGTTCTTAAAAACTTCGTTTCTAGTTTTGAAAAAATAAAAGCAAAAGACAGAAACATTATGATTTGACTTGAGAAAAGCCTCGAAGAATCACGTGAGAAACAAAAACAATATCAAATTTATAGTTCGCTATCGACCAAAAGTTGAGATGAAGTACTGAATAATGATTTGAATGGAGGAAAGCCTTCGAAAATAAGGGATTTGAATTTCAATGACAGGTTTTTAATTTCGCAGAAATTAAGGGGTTTTAATTAATTTCTCCCGAACTAATTGAGATTTCGAAAAATCCTTTCTTAGTGGTTACATTTGTAATCATGCGGACATGCCTGCCAAATTTCAAGTCTGAAGCTTCAGCGGTTTCGGCTGTGCGTTAATATATATATATATATATATATATATATATATATATATATATATATATATATATATATATATATATATATATATATATATATATATATATATATATATATATATATATATATATATATATATATATATATATATATATATATATATATATATATATATATGTATATATATATATGTTATCTCAGGACATTGATTTTTATATATTAAGATTTAGAAATCTTAAAATGTTATTGAGTAGTTAGAGAACTTATCTTAATTTTAAAAGTTGAATGGATTCATATATTGTATGAAATCTTAATATATAAAAATCAATGTCCTGACCAGGAAACATCACGATCAAGGAAATTCAAAAAAATTCCAAATTGGTGGCATTCGAAAGAGCATTAGAAAACATGTTTATGGCACTGAAACTACGTGCCCTCGTGACCACGTTATCGAAATATGATGTCTTAAAAATTGCCGAAATTTTTAGTAAAGTCGCCAAATTTAGCGAGTTTTGTTCAGAAATGGAAGGTACGGCGCGAATTCAACATCTGCATCTGACAAGACATTTCACTTCCATATTTGGTCACCACCAAAGCGCGTGAGAAATATCGCATTAATTCTTTACTCGGGGTGACTACCATGGCGCGGGGTGTCGTGGCACAGATTGCGGCATTGAAATTTTTAGGGGCTTGTGTTCCGGGATATTAACGTGCAACTGTATAGGGGAAAACGCCACAGCCCGAAATATTTGTTTTATTTTATTGTAAAAACAATGGAATTTTTTGTTATTCTTAAGACTGTCTGTTAAAAAACTGATGTTTAAAACTTTTATGCTTCTGCGGGTGAAATATTTCCACTGAAAGAGTTTATTCGATGATGAAACTGTTTTGAAAAAAATATGATAACCGTAGAGAAACGGTAAACACACTTTAAAGCCTTTTTTTTTTTTTTTTTTTTTTGAAAAGTCATAAATCTGAAGTCTTCAACAGTATCTAAATACGAAGAAAACAACATTTTTAAAGATTTCAAACCATGTTCTCAAATAAAAAAAAACGATTTCTGTCAGTTATTTCCAGTGTGTTTTTCGTTATGTGTATTGTTTTCAAGTTATGTGTAAACCCTCTAACAAGTCAAATAAAAAAAAAAACTGTATTGATTTTTATTTTGCTCGTATTTGAATTCCCTTTTAACGTGAAACATAATTGGTAAAAGTGACTTCAGTATTTTTAAAAATGACTAAATAACATGCAATATGATGTGCATTTACGTTATAGCGACTTTCAGTTGCAGTGACAGACTTTTTCGAACTACAGGAGTTGTTGTAATGAACGTCGACTATAAAATTTTTGATAAGAATCTGTTATGAAGTAATTTCCGACATCGTTAGTTTTGCTATGCAAATTTTTGACATTTACTATCCGTTGTTTTCTTTTTTTTTCTTAATTATTATTTTTTTCGATTTTAAATTAAACATTTTCGCTAGCAGTGGTCAGACAATAAAACTTCATGAATGATAATAACTTTTGAAAAAATAAATAAGAGCTGGGATACTACAATCCACGATCATGTTCTTTCAACATCAAAAACTATCCATTTTATTTTTCAATATATAAGCTTTAATAAGCATGTTTTTTTTTTACTTATTCATATTAATTCTCGTACATAATTATTAATTACTTACAACACATTTCATTACAAAAGTACAAATTTAAATTAGTTAAGTAAAACACACTTGAAATGCACTTAAATTCTGAAATGCATTATTATCACGATTACAAAGTTAAATCCTACGTTCAATTTCGTTATAAAGTTGTAGCTCCTCTGGATAAAGCTCTCTAGTTTCCATTTCACAGGCTTATCATACAGTGGCTCCCAAAAGTCTTCGTACACCTAGGACTTTCAACGAAATAGGCCCCAAATCATTGGTTAGAATTAATATTTCGGAATAGGTATTTAATTATAAGATCTATGATCAATTTTGAACAAAACTGCATGAAAAGTATTTAAAAAATATTAAAACTTAATTTTTTAAAAATCAAAAACCGAAAAGTGCCGGAAATTTTATCTCACAAAAGTCTTCGTACACTTTATAAAATGTCTATATATTATTGACTAATCTAACTTTTGATTAAGTTATTAATTAGTAGAATATCATACAGTATTCATAACACCTTTTAAACATCTGGGAATAGATTTCATTCTTTTTCTTTCTTTTTTTAGCGTAATTTCTGAGTAAGTGTTATACCACACTTCGAGTATTACTATTTCTAGCTCTATTTTCGTTTTAAAGCCCTATTTTATCTAGCCTCCAGATATCTCTAAATACGTTTACATTAAGTTACAATCTGGAGATTGAGGGGGTATTTTCTAAATTTTAGGACAATTTTCGAGGCACTAGACGCAAACGTTGAAAACCGTGTGCTTCTTATCGTTATCTTGATAAAAAACAAAGCTGTTTCCAATAACCAAATTTTTGACTAAGAGTTCAAAATTGGTTTTTAAAATATTTAAAGGAACAGCATGATTCATTATTTCATCAAAAAAATACAAACTACCAAGTCCTGATGCTGATATGCACCCTCACACTAAAACACCTTCACCGACCTGATTAACACTGATCCAACTAAGTTCTTAAGATTAAGTTCCAAATTTTTCTTTCTACTTACAGTTATACAACAATTTAACCAAAATGTTGAATTAATTTTTTTCTGTAAGTAAGACATGATTCTAAACTGTTTTTAGCTTATTTATTATTGATTTTGGGCCGAAAAGCGTAAGCTTTCTGTTTTTCGCACGACCAAGAAAATTTCTGCAGGAAGAGGTCCCATTTAATCCAGCTAATCAAAGAACTTGGAGAACAATTTCAGGTGAAAATTAAATGTAAAATGTTTCATTTAACTCTGCAGAAACTTTTACAGTGCTCAAATGTGTATTTTTCATTAATTTTTTAACTTCAAATCTACGATCACGTTCTGTCAACTTTGCCGGTTGACCTTTTCTTACCTTGTTTTCGGTCCGATTTCTATCTTTAAAGCATTTTATCAAGCAATTTACTATACAAACAAATAAATTAACTAATTTAGAGACATTTTAAACCAATTTACCACTACTATGGGAAAAATTCAAATTTTGAATGGCGTTTGCGGTTTTTTACGAATACCAGCCATTTTACAGTAATAAGCAATATATTATGAAATAAATAAACCAAAAATTAAAGCCAAATGACTTATGAGGGTAACACAATGCAAAAATATTAATAAAACGGCATATGATGATTTTAATCATGAATTTATTCGAAAATATTTAAGTGTACGATGACTTTTGTGGCGTGTTATTTCTCTGTCTCTTCGTTTTCTGTGACATTTCAAAAAGAAGATCCGTCAATATTTAAAAAAAAACCAATGGGTTATATTTAGAATGACATAGGAATGATGTGAAAAAATATTGGACTTTATATTCGAATTCAGCTTTGAGTTATTTTGGTTTTACTAAAAAATTTCCAAGTGTACGAACACTTTTGGGAGCCACTGTAGTTACTTTTTAATTTTACCCACACAAGTAAAGGGTTAATTCGAAACATCGTTTACGCGCTTTGCAGATGACCAGAAATGGAAATGAGAGTCTTGCTAGACGCAGGCGATGAAATCACATGGTATTTTCCATTTCTTGCCAAGTCTTTAAATTTGGCGAATTTTCGTAAGATTTCGACAGACTTTGACCCCCTATATCTCAAAAACAAAAGGACGAGGGCACACAATATTTGGGTCAAATTTTTTTCTAAAGATAGTCTTTCGAATGCGACCATTTTTAACTTTTTTCATGATTACTGAACTCGTGATGTTTCCTAGTCAGGACATTGATTTTTATATATTAAGATTTAGAAATCTTAAAATATTATTGAGTAGTTAGAGAACTTATCTTAATTTTAAAAGTTGAATGGATTCATATATTGTATGAAATCTTAATATATAAAAATCAATGTCCTGAGATAACATATATACATATATCAACGCACAGCCGAAACCACTGAAGCTTCAGACTTGAAATTTGGCAGGCATGTCCGCATGATTACGAAAGTAACCACCAAGAAAGGATTTTTCGAAATCTCAATTAGTTCGGGAGCAATTAATTAAAACCTCTTAATTTCTGCGAATTTAAAACCTGTCATTGAATTCAAATCCCTTATTTTCGAAGGCTTTCCTCCATTCAAATCATTATTCAGTACTTCATCTCAACTTTTGGTCGATAGCGAACTATAAATTTGTTTTTGTTTCTCACGTGGTTCTTCGAGGCTTTTCTCAAGTCAAATCATAATGTTTCTGTCTATTGCTTTCATTTTTTCAAAACTAGAAACGAAGTTTTTAAGAACATCATCACAGGCGGACTATCCTTTTGAATTTAGAAGAATGCAGTTTCCTGTTGAAGTTTGCTTTGCAATAACCATTAATAAGTCACAAGGACAGACATTAAAAGTAGCAGGGACCGATTTAAGAGAAGACTTTTTTTTACACGGCCGATGTTATGTAGCTTGCTCCAAAGTCAGTTCATCAAGCAGCTTAATAATTTTAGCACCAGAAAAAAAAAACTAAAAATGTTGTATACAAAGAACTTTTTGCTTAAACATAGGTATATCAATAAAATGTGGATGGCCTGTGTTTGCAAAGACAATCAATACTTTAAAAGGATCGTTAATAACATTTAAAGATCGGTTAAGGACAAAGGCATATATGAAAAGAGTCCAGGGGCCCCGGGATCCTCTCCAAATTAGAAAAAGTAATAGGTAATAAGTAATTATTATAGGGGATCGAAAACTAGGTGCACCAAGCACTGTTAACCCCTGCTAATTCCATTACCCGAGCAATGCCGGGTACGGGAATGCTAGTATATTATGTTTATAAATGTAAAACAATTAATATCTACAAATTTTTGAACATAAAAAGATAAAAATTATTTAAATATAAAAAAAAATCCGATTTAAATAAAAAAAATCACGAACCCTGTTTTTAACTGCAGCACTCATGTTAAAGTAGTTTTATTGTGTTTCCTGTTAAAGCAAAAAGAAAATGCTCCTGATATATGGTCTTCCTATCAAAAATAAAGAACTAATAATTATTAAATCCATTTAAAAGGCATTTATAGCCGAGTTGAAAGTTATCCAGTCATATAGGCAGGGCCAGCTTTAGACTTAACTAGGCCCTAAGCTATTTCAGGCATTGAGCCCCTTTTGTAGTCCAGACAACTTTTTCTATCGGTAGCGAAAGAGGCTATGTTTAAGTGCTTTTTTTTTGTCCAACTATGTTTGTTTTTTCCCCTGTAATATATTAAACAGTACTCTCTTTTTATTTTTTGGGATTTTTCATTGTGTTTGCCTGTTGTCCTTTTTGTATTGCCCTTAAGAGGGAGAATAGTATTGTTACAAATTCTGTAAATAGTAATTATTGTAGTAACGTAACCTGTAAATAGTTTCCCGTAATGAATATACAACCCCTTTTCATTCCGCTAAAGTATACGATCCCCTATTTCCTTTTCTTTTCATTGATAAAATTTGATAACGGTCTACGCATTTCGGGAAGCAGAAAGAATGTTGTAGAAACTTCTTCGATGTTTATAAAGGCGTCGGTGCGTGATGAAAAGTTTAGTTTCGATTGAGAATTTGTACTGAGAGTGTGTATTATCTCTGTTTATAGCGAAGCATTTCGCTGTGTTGTTTTCGTATTTGGAAGTAAATACGTGTGTAACCTTTGAGTTTACGGTGTTGAGTGATATTTGCTTAATTGCTGATGATTATTTTAGCAGTTGTTAACGATTTCTCCTGTACATAGTGTAAATAAAGCTCCTGTGTTTTTATCAAGAACTGTGTCTTCATTTCAAGAAAGTGGAAGTCGCGCCGGATCCGTTACAATTGGCGCCCAACGTGGGGCTTCTTCTGGACTTTCTTGGAGTAAGTGTGACTTTGAACATTTTTTTCATAAAGACTTTTTGAATTTGGACTTTATTTTTATGGTGATTACTCGTGCAATGGTGATGAACAATTAAAACAACTTCTTGACGCAATCAACTCTGTGAAGGGTGATATGGCGGCTAATCAAGAACAATTAAAAAATGATATGGCGGCTAATCAAGACCAATTAAAAAAATGAATTGACTGCAAATCAAGTACAATTGAAAAACGAATTGGCGACTAACCAAGAACAATTAAAAAATGAATTGGCGACTAACCAAGAACAATTGAAAAATGAATTGGCGACTAACCAAGAACAGTTAAATAGTGATTTAACTGCTGAAATTACTACAAGTCAAGATGAAATAAAAAGTGACCTAACGTCGATGAAAACCATGATGGAGAATCAACTAACCGCCATGGGAGATAAAGTTAATGCTCTGGAAGAAAAATTTAATACTGTGGAAGAGCGTATTGCCAATGTGGAAAATAAGTTGGAAGAAGAAGACAAGAAATTTACTTCATTTAAGGAAGAAATAATTAAAGACATGGAAAGGAGATTGGCGACCGCGGAAAGCAGCTCTGTACAGTTTTGCGCTCCCACATCTGTTGCTCGACCGTCCATTAAACTGGCCACATTTGATGGGAAAAGTTCGTGGCAGGTGTACAAGACCCAATTCATGATAGTGGCGGAAGCGAACGGATGGGACTCTGCTACCAAGGCCTGCCATCTTGCAGCATCCCTGAGAGGTGACGCAGCGGACATTCTTCAGACCCTTCCGTACAGCCAGCGCCTGGATTTCGCCGCCCTCACGTCTGCGTTGGAGCTTCGCTTCGGTGAGAAGTGCCAGAAAGATTTCAGCCGACTCCAGTTGAAGTCCCGTTTCCAGAAAACCGGGGAAACCCTGCAAGAGCTAGCGACGGACGTCGAGAGACTGTCTCATCTTGCTTTTTGCGACTGTCCTGCGGATGTTCGAGACAACCTGGCACTCAACTACTACATCGACGGGGTTCGAGATCCGGAAATCCAGAAAGCTCTACGGATGGCGGATGTCAAAGACCTGAGTTCTGCTGTTGTGTATGCGATGAAGTTGGAGGCCGCCCAGCAAGCAACCCGCAAGGATCGCCATTCAATCCGCGGCGTGAAAACTGATGAGCCTGATCCGGTTTCGTCACGCTTTGCTGAACTGGAAAATCAAATAAAAGAAATTGCAGGAATCCTCAAAAGGACTTCGGCTCCCAAGTACCAAAATGGACAATCACTTAAGTGCTGGAAATGTATGGACAATCACTTAAGTGCTGGAAATGTGGCGGCGAGGGTCACTTACGAAGAAACTGAAGCTCGCCAAGAAACCAGAGGGAAGAGCACCTCTCCCTCCCAGGTCCAGGAAAACTAAGCCATGGCAATCTCGCGGGGCGGAGGTCGCCAAATTGGAATGAGCCCCATCTTAAAGTTTTCCAGATTTCATCGACGAGTGGCGGCAGTAATGGACTGTTTGTTTACGCATACGTAAACGGGTTTCCCTGCGAACTAATTATTGACACTGGAGCCAATGTTACAATCATTAGAACAGATGTGGCTCGTCAATTTGAACTCAACATTCTATGGACGCCGCCCTGCGTTACCCTCCAAACTGTGACAGGTGACAAGATCGAGATTGAAGGTAAAGTAAACTTAGAAATGGACCTTATTCACGGTTTGGCAACGGTCCCATCAGCTGTCCGTCTGCGGGTATTTCGACCAGCTACGCAGTGTTAGTAGTGCTAAAAAAACTCGTTTTATTTAAGGATTACTGGACTCCATACGCATCTTGAACATGTTTAGGGCTTATACAGACTTGTGACTGCATGAGAGATGCCGAGAAAAGAGAAAAGTAGAACGAGAATTCGCGTTTTCACCATGTTTCTGATGAGGAACCAAAGAGGCTTAAACGCATGAAAATACGATAATAAAGAGAGTATTTCGTATTAAATGAATCGTTCATCATTCTTTTACGACGTTTCTTAGTAAAAAACTTACAAAACCTCTCATTTTTAAATGTAAAAAAGAGTTTATAAGCCGAATAAATACAAGCTGTAGTACCGGTACGCTGTAGTACCGGATTTTCGTCTGCTACAGTTCCCACAATGCACTGCAGTGCCGGTTTTGACCCGCAGTGACGTCACATGAATACTGTCCATTGTGTTTGGAAATGCCACTTACCATCATACGGCATTCGTTGCTGCTATCACGGACCCCTTCATTCTCGGATTGGACTTTTTAAAGAAGTATGACTTCAACCTCGACTTCAAGACTGATGAGCTGCACTCGATGAGAGAAGACATAGCCGTTTTCCCGGCAGAAAGTGATGTAAAATCCGCTCATCAAATAATAGCCCAAACAGATTTATCGATTCCCTCAAAGTCAGAATCATTAATATCTGGCTCCATCGAAGAAAGCAATAGTTTTCGATTTGGACTCGTTGAATACCCTAACCTAAACAATAATCTAAAAGGAGTGCTGGTAGCATCTACGCTTGTGGACCTTTCTAAGGATGTAATTCCTGTGAGAGTCGCCAACGTGAGTGAAAGGCCAAGGAATATCCGAAAAGGTGAAGTGTTGGCAACTTGTACTCCAGTAAACTGCATCATTAGAAGAATCAATTCCCCCGAGACTGTCTTCTGAGTCCTTGACATCGAAGTTAATTGGGAGTGCGCCATTATCGAAAGATCGAAGAACTGCTGCGGAACAATTGGTGGAGGACTTCAAGCATCTGTTTTCATCTACATCGGAGGATGTGGGCAGGACGAATTTAACGCAGCATAGGATCTACACTGGAGAACACCTCCCTATTAAACAGCATCCAAGACGACTACCGTTCGCCAAGAAGGAAGAGGTTGAGACCCTCCTGAAAGAGATGAAGGAGAACGATGTAATCGAACCTTCATCCAGTCCTTGGGCGTCTCCCATCGTCTTGGTCCGAAAGAAAGATGGCTCCACCAGATTTTGTGTCGATTACCGACGGCTGAATGAAATCACCAAGAAAGACAGTTACCCTCTTCCACGGATAGACGACACTTTGGACACTCTTTCCGGACACAAGTGGTTTTCGACCCTGGACTTGAAGAGCGGCTACTGGCAGGTTGAGATACACCCTGATGACCGAGAGAAGACAGCGTTTACAACTGGACAAGGCTTATGGCAGTTCAAAGTGATGCCCTTCGGCCTCTGCAATGCACCAGCTACGTTCGAGCGTCTTATGGAGACAGTGTTAAGAGGACTTTCCTACGAATCCTGTCTGGTCTACTTAGACGATATCATCATCGTGGGACGCAGTTTCGAAGAATATCTGACAAATCTTAGGAAGGTGCTGCAAAAGCTTAAGGAAGCCAATCTGAAGTTAAGCCCGTCCAAATGTAATTTGTTCCGCCGGGAAGTGAACTACCTTGGTCACATCATCTCTTCTGAAGGTATACAAACCGATCCAGAAAAGGTATCTGCGGTCAAGAATTGGAGTCGTCCCGAAAACATCCATCAGCTGCGAAGTTTCCTGGGGCTCTGCACGTACTACAGGAAGTTTGTAAAGGGTTTTTCCAACATTGCACGACCTTTGCATAAGCTGACGGAGAGCAAGCAAAAGTTTGAATGGTCCAAAGAATGCGAAGATGCATTTCTACGTCTGAAGGAGGCTTTAACATCAACGCCTATCCTCGCCTATCCTCAGCCTGGAAAATCCTTCATCCTAGACACTGATGCGAGCCACGAGGGCATCGGAGCTGTTTTATCCCAAGAAATTGACGGCAATGAACACGTCATCGCTTACTGGAGCAAATGCTTATCAAAGTCGGAGCGAAATTACTGCGTCACAAGAAAGGAGTTACTGGCCATAGTGAAAGCTGTAGAACACTTCCATCATTACCTCTACGGCCGACAGTTTCTGCTTCGGACAGATCATACCTCGTTAACTTGGCTTTTGAACTTCAGGAATCCAGAAGGCCAGATAGCCAGGTGGATACAGCGGCTCCAGGAATATGACATGGAGATCAAGCACCGAAAAGGGTTGTCTCACGGTAATGCAGACGCTTTATCAAGGAGACCCTGTCCTGAGAACTGCAATTATTGTTCCCGAATCGAGAAACCGTATGGAACGACTAGCCTTACTGCCTATCAGGTGACAGTGACTCCAACATCTTCAGAACCTGATCCATGGAGTGACGATCAAGTTCGAAAAGATCAACTTGAAGACCCCGACATAAAACCAATTTTGGAGTTCATGGAGAGTGACAGTCGGCGACCTAGCTGGCAGGACGTTTCCATCTTTAGTCCTGCAACTTAAAGATACTGGGCTTTATGGAACTCACTCCATTTACGGAACGGCGTACTGTACCGAAAATGGGAATCTGATGACGGCAAAACGTCTAGGTGGCAGTTACTACTGCCCCGATCAAGGATTTCAGATGTTCTGAAAGAAATACATAGTAGTGCGACTGGAGGACATTTTGGTGTCTTGAAAACCCTCAATAAAGTTCGGGAGCGCTTCTTCTGGAGCAAGGCGAAGAATGACGTGGAGAAGTGGTGCCATTCTTGTGACGCCTGTGCTGCTCGTAAAGGACCGAAGAAAAGAAGCAGAGGGAAGCTACATCTGTACAACGTTGGAGCTCCTTTCGAACGAATTGGGATCGACATCCTGGGTCCTCTACCAAGAACTGCTGATGGGAACAAATACATTCTTGTTTCCATCGACTATTTCACCAAATGGCCCGAAGCGTATCCCATTCCAGATCAAGAGGCTACCACCGTAGCAGAGACTCTAGTCCAACATTGGATCTCGAGATATGGAACACCTTTGCAAATTCATTCCGATCAAGGGAGGAATTTCATCTCTGCTGTGTTTAAGGGCCTATGTCACATTTTCGGAATTGAGAAAACTAGGACAACACCACTACACCCACAATCGGACGGCATGGTGGAGAGATTTAACCGCACAATCCTGAATAATCTCTCGCTTATGGTATCCAGAAATCAACAGGATTGGGACAAGAAGCTACCTTTGTTCCTGCTGGCCTACCACAGTGCTGTCCACGAGACTACCGGATTTGCCCCATCTCAGATGCTCTTCGGACGAGAGCTTCGGCTACCTTGTGATCTCGTCTTCGGTCGTCCTCTGGATGCGCCTGCATCGCCTGAGGAGTACATCCAGGATCTCCAGGCCCGGTTGGAAGACGTTCATAACTTCGCACGAGAGCGAATCAACATCGCGGCGGAGAAGATGAAGACCCGATACGACACAAGGTCTACTGGACATGAATTCAACGAAGGCGACAAGGTTTGGTTATGGAATCCCATCCGACGGAAAGGTCTGTCACCCAAATTGCAGTCGCATTGGGATGGACCCTACAAAGTCCTTAACCGACTAAATGACGTCGTAGTGAGGATCCAAAAATCACCTAATGCAAAACCTAGGGTTGTACATTATGATCGGTTAGCCCCATACTATGGCCATAGTTCATGAGTATTACGTAAACAACCATGGTTGATAACATAAAAGTTGTAGATATTTTTTTTGCTTTTAATGTTTAGTAATATTTCTTGTTATTATTGTGTCTCCTATGCATTATTGGTTATTATTTAATGTGTGTATTTGTGAACTTGTGATAGACTTGTGTTTGCACCCTTTCTGGGGATTGTACTGCCCGGGACGTGCAGTCCTTGGGAAGGGGGCAATGTTACAAATTCTGTAAATAGTAATTATTGTAGTAACGTAACCTGTAAATAGTTTCCCGTAATGAATATACAACCCCTTTTCATTCCGCTAAAGTATACGACCCTCTATTTCCTTTTCTTTTCATTGATAAAATTTGATAACGGTCTACGCATTTCGGGAAGCAGAAAGAATGTTGTGGAAACTTCTTCGATGTTTATAAAGGGCGTCCTGCGTGATGAAAAGTTTAGTTTCGATTGAGAATTTGTACTGAGAGTGTGTATTAGCTCTGTTTATAGCGAAGCATTTCGCTGTGTTGTTTTCGTATTTGGAAGTAAATACGTGTGTAACCGTTGAGTTTACGGTGTTGAGTGATATTTGCTTAATTGCTGATGATTATTTTAGCAGTTGTTAACGATTTCTCCTGTACATAGTGTAAATAAAGCTCCTGTGTTTTTATCAAGAACTGTGTCTTCATTTCAAGAAAGTGGAAGTCGCGCCGGATCCGTTACAGTATCAAGAGAGTGATGCAGGGCTCCCCATTTTTTATAGGTCTCAGGGAAAGATTTTGAAAAATCCCCAAAGCAGAATACTTGACGATATTCTGCAACTTAAAATCATTTGACCAAAATTGCTCTGCAAGTACTTCAAGCATTGTATACACAAGCAACCAATGTGATCTTTTCCACAAATTATAAGCCCTAAATCAAAATTGTTATAAATATAGAGGAGTTTTTTTTTTCCAGTTTTTAAAACTTCATTGTTGCTATTTATTTCTGTGGAACCTAGACTGATTGAAATTCTCTAAAAATATTTCATATACTTTCTAAAATGCAAGCAAAGATACAAAATTTTATGAAAATCCGAACCTAGGTTTCAAACCACTATTTTTTTGGTCCAGTTTACATCGCATGAACTATAAATTAAAATAATGTTAATAAATAAATAAATTACTAAAATAATAAATAAAATGAGTCGAGTTAAGGTAGCATATAATAAAACACTCTAAAACTTTCTAAATGATTGAAAATATTTTCAAGAGGCAAAAAAAAAAAAAAAAAAAAAATGAAATCTCCGTTAAATTATTGTAATTTCTTAGAATTTTAAATTTTCTTCTGATTTAAAGAAATCTGCAGACTTTGTGCAAAATTCTGTCTCGAGTTGGAAGATGTTTGTAGAAAATCTGCACTTTCTAGAGAAGTTTCACAGAAATCTATAGAATTTCTGCAGAAAGTTTGTCTGAGTTTTCTTCTCACATTTGAACCCACTTATTCTGCAGATCAGGCATTTGTTTTGCGACGTACCTCTCAGATATATTCATAGTTTACTTCTTCTACGTTTTTTTTTTTTTTTTTTTTTACTCTGATGGCATTGCGAAATTTGCACTACTTATCTGCCAAAAATTAACTAAAAGATTATTATTTATTTACTCTCTAATTTCTTTCGTTCTGCATTCAAAGTATTAATTAGAAAAGCATTTTACTGAAACAGTACAAACTTAACATGTGGAATACTATTTCATTGATGCAATTTAATATTTTAGGCATAAAAACATGATATTATTAGAATACAGTTAGTATTACTATAATATTAAACTAATAACATCCAATCCCCATAAATAAAGCACATTAGCTTTGCCACTTTAGCGAATATGGGCAAAAATATTTTTGCCAGAACAGTTTTTACTTTTTCTTTCTTTTTCTAACTTTGGCAAAAATGTGTCAAACTTAATTTTAAAAAAAAATACTTATTTTATTTTTTATTGTTAAACTAGTGGTACCCGAACGGCTTTGCTCGTAGCAGAAAATTAAAAGGTCTTTTGGTTCGTCTGTATATTTACAAAAAAAAAAGAAAAAAAAAAGGTGAATTTCTCGCCAATTGACTTGCCCCATGTTACGGTTCCACGTTATGATAACTTGGTAGTTTACTCGTCCATCTTGATTTAATTTTGCTCGGGAAAATGTTCTTAAAATTGGAATAAAAAAAGAAAAAAAATCGAATTTTCGAAAAATCGCTTCGAGGTGCACACCCCCATGCTACAAACTATTTGCCAAATTTCATGAAAATCGGCCGAACGGTTTAGGCGCTATGCGCGTCACAGAGATCCAGACATCCCATAGACAGAGAGACTTTCAGCTTTATTATTAGTAAAGAAGAATTAGACTTATAAAAATGTTCACTGTGTTATTTTGCAACATGTTGTATTGGAGATTTAAAATGATTTCTTTTGGTTACTAAATGCAAAATTTTTCAATCTACATATATAAAAATGAATGTTTGTCTGTATGTCATCCATGAACTCAAAAACTACCCGGCAGATTTGGCTGAAACTTTCACCGTTTGTTATTTTTGGTACTGGGAATGTTTATAGATCAGTTCGAAAAAAATCCGATCGATAGTTCCTTTTTTATTCCAATTTAAGTCACAATCCATTGGATAAATACGAATAAAATTATCGGCTGCCAGAGGCGTAGCTAGACCCGACTTTCGGGGGGGGGGGGGGGGGGGGGTTACTTCTTTTATATATATATATATATATATATATATATATATATATATATATATATATATATATATGTGTGTGTGTGTGTGTGTGTGTGTGTGTGTGTGTGTACATTTTTTAGTATTAAAAAAAAATAAGAGGGAGGTGAATCTTACATACCTTGGAATGGAGTGCCCCAATTCCAATACTTGTGTCAAACAGAACAAAAGCAAAGATTTTTTTTTAATGTTATGGAAAATTCAACTTTCTTTTCCCTCCATTTAATTTAATGTGAAATTTTCCAGCAATGGTCTTGTCAAAACCAGTCTATCCAAATCAGGGGAAAATCAAATATCTGATGAGCGTGTTCCGTTCATTTCAGTGTGACTACTTAATTTAGAGGCTAACACACATCTACAAAAGCTGGCATCCCTGAAAACTAATAGATACTTCCATTTCCGCCTGTAAACTGGATGTTTGACTTTCAATCTCATCCGTGGTCAGACTATAAAGACTATTTTTACTAACTTGGTTTGCACTAAAATTATGAAATAAAATAAAAAAAGACTTCTTGAATTATAACCCGCAAAAAATGAAATTGCTTTTTATATCGTTATATTTATATGTTGCTTTTTATGTATTTACATTTATGCTAATTCTAAAGCAGTTAATAAAATTTGAATGAAAAAAGTTAGGGAAGAAATATAGGGGTAGAAAGTTATTCGCTCAAATGCATACCATCTGTTCTCCTCTCAAGTCTTTATTTTTAATTTTATTAGCTGCTTTAGAATTTACAT